>NC_090185.1:6037068-6337068 GCF_024679245.1 Pseudorasbora parva | reverse complement strand
TCTGTCCATACATCTGTCCGCCCATCCATCTATTGGTCTGTCCATCCATCCATCCATCCATCCATCCATCCATCCATCCATCCATCCATCCATCCATCCATCCATCCATTGGTCTGTCTGTCTGTCTGTCTATCTATCTATCTATCTATCTATCTATCTATCTATCTGTCTATCTGTCTATCTATCTATCTATCTATCTATCTATCTATCTATCTATCTATCTATCTATCTATCTATCTATCTATCGTTATGTCTGTCTGTCCGTCCTTCCATCCATCTATTATTCTGTCTATCTATCTATCCATCTGTCCATCCATCTGTCCGTCCATCCATCTATTGGTCTGTCCATCCATCCATCCATCCATCCATCCATCCATCCATCCATCCATCCATTGGTCTGTCTATCTATCTATCTATCTATCTATCTATCTATCTATCTATCTATCTATCTATCTATCTATCTATCTATCTATCTATCTATCTATCTATCATTATGTCTGTCTGTCCGTCCTTTCATCCATCTATTATTCTGTCTATCTATCTACCCATCTGTCCATTCATCTATTGGTCCGTCCATCCATCCATCCATCTATCTATCTATCTATCTACCCATCTGTCCATACATCTGTCCGTCCGTCCGTCCGTCCGTCCGTCCGTCCGTCCGTCCGTCCGTCCGTCCATCCATCCATCCATCCATCCATCTAATGTTCTGTCTAGCCATCTATCTATCATCCATCCGTCCGTTCATCCGTCCGTCTATCTGTCCATCTCAAAGCTTGCCTCTTCTTCTGCAACACACTCAAAAGTATGTACTTCTTCACAAAAACACTGCTTTTAGGGCATAGTATAAGTTGGCGATTTGGGACGCAGCAAATGGGAGTCTCCTCTTCCGGTTGAACTAATAACAGCTAAATAAACCTATTTGTTGTATTTTGGTAATTACCTCTCTTTTCTAGCGTTGATTCTTTCCTCTTCATATCTGCAAAAATCGACAAATTGACCTTGTAAACTGGTATCAGGTTATAGGTTTGGTTAGCAGAGGGGTAAATGTATATTTGTTTGAAATCTCCTTACTGTAAGATGCATTCTGGGATCTGAATATGATCCATAGGGACAATCTTCTCCAGCTCTTCCAGGCTGTGCACGTAACGGATCTTATTCATGAACTTCACACTGTGGAGCATATACTGTCATTCATGAGCATGTCTGAACCTTCAGTGCCTTTATATCCATGTGTTATTATCCCTGTTTACCTGATGAAGGGTTTGGAAATTGCGAGGACTGTCCGGATAAACCAGGAAGGGTGAGTGATGATCAGAGACTTTAGGTTTTTTCTCAGTCTGAGGAAAAATGTTGGAGATGTAGTCTGAATAGTTCTCAGTCAATCAATCTTTATTTGTATAGCACCTTTCAACAACCAAAAGGAGGACCAAGGTGCTTCACGTTTAATACAGAAGAACATTTGCAGTATAACATATCTTCTATAAATCCATCCATCCATTCTATAAAACACATTTGCATTAAAGCGATGTTTTCATACCTTCTGTCGATCATCTGATAGCACTTCTTAAGCCAGCTAATGCCGGGCATTTTACTCCGCGGCGTTCCTCCGTTCATGTAGATGATCAGGTAATCCTCGGCGACCAGCATCTCCAGACTGCTCACCACATACCTGAGGGACAGGACAGCACAGCCAAATAAAGACAGAACCGGATGATATTGTACAGTCTGGGTTAGCTGCGTTTCATGGCCTTACAGAAAGAGGTTTTCCATCAGGTAATGGTAATCTGGGCAGCTGCTGTCAGGAAGGTAACACGCTGTGAACACGATGATGGCGTTCAAGCCCTCGCCATAGTAGCCTAAAGAAGAGAGCGGAGCAGAGAACTCAAGACATGGCAAAGGCTTTAGAAACTTCATAAGCATTGACTTGGGTTACGGGACATACCTCCGTGCGATATGACCCGCAGATAGGGTCGGATGACCTGCATGTCGATCCGATGTTCCTGTTCTCCGATGATCACGGTCCTCCACAATCGGCCGTTCACCCCCGTCCCGTCCACACCTTCTCCATCAGCATCACTGTCAGCAGGAGGAGCTTTGACTGAGGCCACGGGTGTGTCGTCTGGAAGACATGGATCCATGAGTGGAACATCCATCCCTCCGTACATACCTCTATCTATCTATCTATCTATCTATCTATCTATCTATCTATCTATCTATCTATCTATCTATCTATCTATCTATCTATCTATCTATCTATCTGTCTGTCTGTCTGTCTGTCTGTCTGTCTGTCTGTCTGTCTGTCTGTCTGTCTGTCTGTCCATTCATCATCCATTTGTCCCTCTATCTATCTATCTATCTATCTATCTATCTATCTATCTATCTATCTATCTATCTATCTATCTGTCTGTCTGTCTGTCTGTCTGTCTGTCTGTCTGTCTGTCTGTCCATTCATCATCCATTTGTCTATCTATCTATCTATCTATCTATCTATCTATCTATCTATCTATCTATCTATCTATCTATCTGTCTGTCTGTCTGTCTGTCTGTCTGTCTGTCTGTCTGTCTGTCTGTCTGTCCATTCATCATCCATTTGTCTATCTATCTATCTATCTATCTATCTATCTATCTATCTATCTATCTATCTATCTATCTATCTATCTATCTATCTGTCTATCTGTCTGTCTGTCTGTCTGTCTGTCTGTCTGTCTGTCTGTCTGTCTGTCCAGGAGCCATGAAGTACAGCGTATCCTTACCTTCCCACTCCAGGTCGTTGCCGTTGGTTATGAACTCGAGCGAGTCCGTGTCATCGGGCGTCTCGATATCATCCACATTAATATCCAAGTCATCAGGCGTATCCAGGAAGTCATCGGAGAGCAAAGACCCTTCGCTCTGGTCCAAAGACAAGTTCATATCCGGCGCCACCAGTGTGCGACGCTTCCGGTGAGCTCCGCCCCCTCCGGCTCCACCAATGAGGAGAGAGTTTGGGGGAGCTGAGCCAATCAAAATGATAGAAGAGCATTAATCGAATGCAAATTAGATAAACGGTTTGCGTATGAAACAAAGCCACTTACAAGTTCTCCCCTCGCTCAGGGCGCAGGAAGAGTCCATGTCACCCTCCGCAGGAAGTGGCCTATCGCAAGCACAATATTTCACTTAATTCACTTAAAACGCTGCATGATTTTTAATCAAAAATATTTGTGAGTTTGTGTAGGAAAGACCTATGTGTTGGGAAAAATACGGAGCCCCGCACATGACATGCAAGAAAAAAAAGGTAAATAGTGCGCACAATTTACTATTTCGTTCCTGCGATTTTTAAATAGTGCGCACGTCTTACCAATTCGTTCCCTCGATTTATAAATAGTGCGCACATTTTACTAATTCGTTCCCTCGATTTATAAATAGTGTGCACGTTTTACTAATTCGTTCCCTCGATTTATAAATAGTGTGCACATTTTACTAATTTGTTCCCTCGATTTATAAATAGTACGTAGGTTTTACTAATTTGTTCCCTCGATTTATAAATAGTGTGCACGTTTTGCTAATTCGTTCCCTCGATTTATAAATAGTGTGCACGTTTAACCAATTCGTTCCCTCGATTTATAAATAGTGTGCACGTTTTACTAATTCGTTCCCTCGATTTATAAATAGTACGTACGTTTTACTAATTTGTTCCCTCGATTTATAAATAGTGAGCACGTTTTACTAATTCGTTCCCTCGATTTATAAATAGTGTGCACGTTTTACTAATTCGTTCCCTCGATTTATAAATAGTGTGCACGTTTTACTAATTCGTTCCCTCGATTTATAAATAGTGTGCACGTTTTACTAATTCGTTCCCTCGATTTATAAATAGTGCGCACGTTTTACTAATTCATTCCCTCGAATTTATAAATAGTGAGCACGTTTTATTATTTTAGTTCCCTCAATTTATAAATCGTGCGCACGTTTTACTAATTCGTTCCCTCGATTTATAAATCGTGAGCACGTTTTACTAATTCGTTCCCTCGATTTATAAATCATGAGCACGTTTTACTAATTCGTTCCCTCAATTTATAAATCGTGAGCACGTTTTACTAATTCGTTCCCTCGATTTATAAATTGTGAGCACGTTTTACTAATTCGTTCCCTCGATTTATAAATCGTGAGCACGTTTTACTAATTCGTTCCCTCAATTTATAAAACATGCGCACGATTTAACTTACTAGCTTTTTACTGCATGTCATGTGCGTGGCTCTGTAGAAAAAGACAATTGTAATTTTTTTATTTTTAGGTGAACTGTTTCTTTAAGAGGGTAGCAGATTGTGATATGCTAATTAGCACCCTAGGCCCTTGGGGTGCACACGCAGCTGATAAACAGAGGGGGTTGTCCGTGCCGGTGGGGGTCACAGCTGCTGCTTTTTGGCTAAACACTATTTAACTCGCAGTTGTCATTGTTTCCCCCATTTCAGACGACAACGACAAATACAAAGACATACATAATACTAACATATGTAAATAAATGAATGCATCATTCACAGACTAAATTTGGCACCATGTTATTTATAACAACAACAGCTTCCCTGTGGAGCGTCATCACAGTTCTAGGTCTTACAATGGCTGTTATTAAACCACAATGCACCATCCAAACCGGTTTCAATGTGTTTAATACAAATGTATGATTTAAAAAAAAGAAAAACAACAACCCAGAACTGCTCATTTAAATCTGCTCTGGCTTACCTGCCGCTTAAGACGAAGAGGCTGTCTGTCCGCTTTCTGATTGCGTGAGCTCTTACTCAGATCTCATGGTCCTAACGCGGTTTAATATTTCAGAAGCATCATGCAGTCGTGTGATGCTGGAGCTGCTCCTCTAAGCCTGACCTGTCTCCATTTTCCTGGTGATGCTGCTTGTGTTGTTGGCCGCTCGCTGCGTCACATGACGTGGCTCGTTTCCATTTAGGGAGAGCGCTGCACCTGCCCCCGTCTCCATTCAGCATCTCACTCGGGATTCGCTGGAGGAACTGCGCTCTTTTCCTTTATTCAAGGCCTGTATCTCTCCACACTTCAAAAATGCTCTTCTAACTCAGTCCTTTTGTCTTGTTTCCAGTCTAAATATCTTAAAAATCTTCAATCAAGATGCATTTACTAGATAAGTAAAACGACATGAGATATTTTCCCTTGTTTTCTTAAAAAACAAAATCAAAATGAAGTGAGTTTTTGCTTCAAACAGGCAAAATGATCTGGCAATGGGGTGAGAAAAATAATCCTATTTCTGTTTGGGACGGAAACAAGAAACAAGATTATTTTTTATAACCCTGTTGGCAGATCATTTTGCCTGTTTTAAGCAAAAACTCACTTCATTTTGTTTTTTTCATTTTGTTTTTTTGTTTTTATATATCTTATGTAATTTTACTTATCTAGTAAAGGCATCTTGATTGAAGAATGTTTAGACATTTGGACTTGAAACATGAAAAAAGCTAAATAAGAAGAGCATTTTTTTTGCAGTGTATAATATCCTCCAAGCTCTCTCTCTCTCTCTCTCTCTCTCTCTCTCTCTCTCTCTCTCTCTCTCTCTCTCTCTCTCTCTCTCTCTCTCTCTCTCTCTCTCTCTATCTATCTATCTATCTAAACTATTTCACTCTTCAAGCTTTGAGGTTAGGCGTTTAAATTTTAAATTCACTATGCATCCCACAAAGGCCTGTTTATGCCAAAATTAAACCCAATTGGGGGCACCATATGTAATAACAAAGGTAAAAGATTCACATATACCCAGGAAAATCATCGTCCAGCCACTCGTCTATCGCCTCTATCATCTCCATCAGCGGGCCAAAGTCAGCGCTGCCCATGCTGAAGGAGAAAAACACCAGTTCAGACGCAAATCATTTGACATTTGACAAAAATATGTTCTGGTCACAGGTCGATCCCATGGGTGCCATGTGACACTCAACCCCAAAGTCAATCCATATACCAGAGGAATTTTAGTGTGCTACGGATTAATGAAAAAAAAAAAAACCTTTTAATCCGTGGATGACGTGTTCTCCACTTTGATGTGGAGATAATTCCCTGTTCTTCACCTGTGAATTGTCTCTTTCAACTTTTGGCTGAACATTGGAAGACATTTTACAGTAAACAAAACCAACAACTGGGTTTTTATAGTTTATTATATATATATATATATATATATATATATATATATATATATATATATATATATATATATATATATATATATATATATATATATATATATTTTTTTTTTTTTTTTTTTTTTTTACTAAAATAAACATTAACTAAAAAAATAAAATATAAAAACTCATGTTGGGTGAATGAGACATTCAGCTAATTTAATTCAAATTAGTTTATTTTTGACTAGTTTATCAAAAATATATGATATTTGTATCTGTAATCCATGTTTGCATATTTTCTTATAAAGTTTTACATTATTATTATAGGTGTGTATTGACAAACAAAACAAACGAGCGGGTTATTATAGTTATCTACAACTATAATTAAAACCATAAAGTTTCTTCAAATAAAAAAAAGTTTATATTATTATAGATATGTATTGATATCTGTTTTATATATTATATACATTTAATATATTTTTTCATAATTTAAAATATTGTATTTTTTTATAAAATGTATAAAATTTGTTTAGTGTTAATTATTTATTCATATAGACATTTTGCATGTTTTATAAATAAATTGCATATAAGTATGAGGACATATTTCACTCAGTTTTAATATTATTTATATTAATATTATAATATTAATATATTTATTTTTCTAAGTGGACAATCACATCAGGTGATAAATGCTGCCTTTCCGGTTTAAGAAAAGCGCATTAAAATGCATTTTTATTATTTAAAAGCAAAAAACTGCTAAAAATGACAATATAAACACATATAAAACATTAAAAAAATGATAATTCAAAATATATTAGTACTTCATAAGTGTCTAATCTGTCTAATAAATATAAAGACGTTATGGTGGTGTAGCTTGAAAGCACTAATTCACTATTTTTCAGAAATTCGTGCAATAAGTGCATCCCATTCAAAGCTCATTAATTAGTCAAATGTTGCTTCATTCAGTCTTTGAGAGACTAAAATAATCCCGAAGCATTATTAAGCCTCAGTTACTCACGTACGGATCGGGTTATTCCTGCTGATTTTAGCTCCTCATCCGGAGCAGAGCGCAGGTGTTGATGCAGGTGCTCCTAAAACACTGGTCCTCTGTTCACTGAGGGACAGAGAAACCACGCTCACAAACACACACTCACACACTCCGTTCAGCCCGTCCTGTTTCTAAAATAATCATAAACCCAAAGATTAGCAGTAAGGATGCGTTAGGAATATGAGTGACACTTCGTCATATTCCTTCTCCTCCTGAATGCTGATGGTCCAGGCTCCGGATGAATGGAGCATCTGTTATTGGGGCACTTCCACATCCTCTAAACACTGGAACAACAGAGCCTTTGACACCCGTTAGAAATAACCCCCTGAACCCACAGGTGGCGCTAATGTACAAGGCATATATCTGCTCATTTTGGGTGAAACAAATGTATAATACAGGGTTTTCAAACTTTATGATGCCGAGGACCCCCAAATATGAGGACCCTACCCTAAATTCCGGCTGTACGTTTTTATGTATGAAAAAAACAACACACATTGGATAAATAGTAAGTGTGACATTGCAAATAAAACATTGTTTCCAAACTTAAATTGGCTATATTAATGTTGGATGTTTAAACCGGAAGAATATTATTTTCACACTGTAAAAAAATATTTTAGAAAAAAAGTTACCTGGTTGCCTTAACATTTTGAGTTCATTGAAATTAAAATGTTGAGTTAATACAATGAACATTTTTTGAGATTCGACAACCTTTATTAAAATATCATTAAAATATGTTGTTAGCATAATGTGTAATTGTGTGTGTTTTATTTCTGATGATGCAGTGAAACATGCCAAATAGTGCTATTTTCATGATTAATCATTTTTTTATGTGGTTCAGATATAATAATATTTTCAGTTTCTATTTAGTAATCAAATTTCCTTCATTGTATCAACTCAAATTTTTAATTTCAATAAACTCAAAATTTTAAGGCAACCAGGTTACTTACTTTTTTAAGTTAAACCAACAAAAAACAACATTTTTTTTTTTTACAGTGCAGTAAAAACTATTATATAAGCAACTATCCCTAATGTATGCATTAATACTGTTTTACAACCCCAGTGAGCAAGATAAAGGGCACTTTAGTGAGAAAAACTTACTAGAAAGATGCAAAGCAAGCATATACAATTCTGGAAAGTATGTTTATGGCAAGAAAGAAACATTTAGAAATGAAACCGTAAGTATGTTCAGTGGATTTTATCCATTTGCTTTTCTGGGGACCCCTTAACCTTCTGGGGGACCCCTGGGGGTTGAAAACCACTGGTATAATCTGTAGCCTAATACAATGTGTTCAGATTTTTTTGTTTATTATCTTATAAAAATCATATAAAATTATAGGCATGTATTGCTGTCTATTTATATAATATATTTTTACATAATATTTAAAATTTCTTATGTTTTTATAAAATATAGCTTAGTAAATTGGTAATTTACATGTATTTGTTTGAAGTAATTTATTTATGTAGACATTACTTTTGCATGTTGTATTGTTGTTAATTTAATAAATAAATAAATTACATATATTAGGACATGGGGACATATTTTAGTCAGTTATATATTAATATATACATTTTTCTAAGCATTAAATCACACCAGGCGATAAATGCCGCCTTGTTTCGTGTTCCTGAGAGTTAAAGGGATAGTACCAAAAATGAATGGGTGTGAATTTCTTTCTTGTGTTGAACACAAAAGTAGATGATTTGAAGAATGTTGGTAACCAAAAAGCTTCTGGTCCTCATTGACTTCCATTTAATTATAAGAGAACGCAGAAGCATTGAAATATATATTTTTTTCTTATCCCTTTAAAAGCCTCCGTAGTACATGTAATTTTATTTTACCGCAACTTGGCGTTCGCATTCTTCAAAATATCTTTCTTTATGTTCAAGTGAAGAAAGAACATAATACAGGTTTGAAAAAACTTGAGGGTGAGAAATTATGATTGCTGGGTGAAATATCCCTTTAAATCTTTGGCGGTCTAAATTAATAAAAATGTGTGGAAACTTTTTAAAAAGTACATCTTTAAATTAAACTCACCCATTTGGCTTTCTGTCAAATTAAACCTGAAAATTATGATTCGACTGTGGCAGTTTTTAGTCAAAAAAACAAAAATGTCCGTGCCTGAGCATTTGAATGGCTGAACATCAATTCACAAAAACATAACTTACACAAAATCTGAAATTTGTTTATGTATTCTTAATATATATATATTAATGTTTAAAAACCTACATTCTTCATTTCAGGACACCACCATACGCCATTGATAGATAATTAACTAGTTATACTTTTAATTACTATAATATAAATTCGTCGTTTCATTATGGCGGTTTTATTTTTAGGCGCCGCGGGGGGCAGTGGCGCGAAGGTGACCGACGACGTCACAGACACGTGTTGATCACGTGACCGCCGGAGCCGCCGCTGCTCTGCTGCTGAAGTTTCTATGATGGCGGCCAGTAATTATTATGGATTCACACATGCAGCCGCTGCAGCCGCCGCCCCGCAGTACAGGTACAATACAAACACACGAGCACGATCACTGCGCTTATTTACAGCAGGCACAGAGGCATAAAGATATTCAAACGAGTTCATGACGGCTAACGCTCGTAGATATCCACGAGCTGCTGTTGTTTGTGTGTTTATTAATGCATGCATGATTTTAATATCATTAAAGTGGGTTTGCGGGAGATATGCTAGTGCTAGTATAAGTACGATAGTGCTGCTATGTTTATGGACACCTCCCAGAATATCATGGTAACCTAGCTACTGCATGCAAATACCATGGTAAACATGTAATTGTTTGCCATTTTGCTTTTTTAAAAACCTACGTTTACGTAAAAGTACTTCTTCGTATGATTGAAAGTAACGTTACCTTTGTAAATACTCTTTTTTTCCAATAACGGTATTACCGTGCTATTTTGGAAAATTTGCAAGGGGTCACTACAAAAGTTATTCGTTTTTAGTTATTAGTAGTTAGTTTTTGCTGTTGTTCAAAAGAGACTTATGCTCACAAATGCTGCATTTTATGTTGTGAAATATTTTTACGATTTAAAATGCATGTTTTTTTTTTTCAATATATTTATTGTAATTCATTCCTGTGGATTTTCAGCATCATTATTCAGTGGCACATGATCCTTCAGAAATCATTCTAATATGCTAAGATGCTGCTTAAATATTATAGGATATTTATTTTTTGTGGAAAACATTAATTTATGCAAATTTAAACAAAAATTTAGAAGCATAGATATTTCTTTTAACAACTTAAAAATGAAATGCAATTCTTCTGAACTAATGGTAGTGACTACATTGATTCTGAATCCCTAAATTTCCGTCCAGCGCCCAGCCGCCTCCAGCATATACCCACCCAACCACGGGCAGCTATAACGTCCAGCCCGCCCCTGGAGTGGCCCATGCGGTGACGGCCTCTTACCCCGCAGCCCCTGCCCAACCGGCACGTCCTGCAGTGACCGCCCCGTACCCCACCTACCAACCCCATCCTGCCCAAAACTACGGCTACCGGCAGCCCGAAACCACCCCGCAGCCGACGACCACACCTCAAACCTACCAGGTGTTGACTGAACCGGTAAGTGTATTCCAGTGATGCCAGTAACGAGTTACTCTCGTAATCTGATTACTTTTTTCCAGTAACGAGTAATCTAATGTTACCATTTCCAAACCAGTAATCAGATTAAAGTAACTTATCTAAGTCACTGTGAGTTACTATTTTAGTCATTTTCCTTAGTAAAAAATAAATATATATATTGTTGCTTTCTTCTTGTGTCTCGGGGAGAGTATTTTTAATGAAATATTTTTTAATTTCAACTTAAAATGGCAGGATATACATTGTTGACATTACTTTTAAAAATGCACTTCCATTAAAGTGAGTGTTGGCGAAACCGGTTGTCATTTCTGTGTTGAGGCGGCGGGAGTGTTGTCGGAAACTGCTAAAAGTAACTAATAAAGTAACTTGTAATCTAACTTAGTTACTTTTGAAATCAAGTAATCTGTAAAGTATCTAAGTTACTTTTTAAAGGAGTAATCAGTAATCAGATTACTTTTTCAAAGTAACTGAGGCAGCACTGGTGTATTCTTCACTCTTCTTATGCTCATGATGTACCACAGTTGTCGTTGTTGTGACTCTTTCCTGTATGAATTGATTCCTCAGGAGAATTACACTTACGGCCGACCGCCGACGGTCAGCAGCTATGAGAACAAGCAGTACTTTCAAACGAGCATCGCGCCCGCGCAGCGAACCGCAACTGAGGCCTACTTCCAGACAGGTGAATCTGATCGCGATCTGTAGACGTAATAATGTGACAGATTTATTGAGGGTAAAGTGATGTGTTTTTAAAGACCGTCTGTGGTACGAAGGTTTAGTTTTTGCCTGTTTTGTAAATGCGGACATGTCGAGCTTTGGTACTCGTGCAAGACAGGTTTATTTGAATAGCACATTTCATACACAATGGCATTTCAAAGTGCTTTACATAGAAATTAATTAAAATAGTGATAACGTATGCATAAGAAATAAGAATATCATGTGAGAATTAAAATAGTTGTAAAGAGAAATAAAAAATATAATGTGTGCAGGTGATGCAGATTTGAGTCTGGTCTGAAAAACGCTCTGTATATGAACTCAGTTTGAGGATGTGTTTTGACTTGCTAAATTGCGGTGGTTGTTTTTTTGATTATGTCATGTATTAAGCAAATAACAGTGAATGTAACATTTAATGGTCAAAGTTGAATTGTAGTTACAATTATTGTGATATATTTGCAGTGATTTTGCTGGTGGTATAAATTTAATGTCGTGGCTATTACATTGATTTTAATGCACTTTTTTGGGCATTACATTTTATTGTTCAGTTGGCATGTTTGCTTCATTTTTGTGAATTAATTTCAATGAATCAAACTATTTACATTAAAATATATTAGCTAAAGTAAAATATATAAATATTATTTTCAAGGATCTGTAATAAATGACCAATGTTGTGACTCTTGCAGTAATTTTAATGTGCTTTTTGGACATAACCTTTCTTAAGGCTTACAAGATCGTTCATTTAGCGTTTAACTCCATTTAATATTCTAAATTAAACGTTTCCTATATTGCATTTTATCAGATGAAAATGTTTTAGGCAGCGTATGTGAGTCTGGTTATTGTTTACTACAACTATGAAAAATCATTTTAGTTTGCCATGGCAACTAACTGAAATAAAATAAGTTTAAAATTAGTAAGTAAAATTATTAAAAGTAAAATAGGGATAAATTAAAGTTAAAATTGAAATATTAAAAAAATTAGGCTGGCAAAAAAAAACCCCAATCTGAATAGAAATATAAGAAAGTAAATAAAGAAAAACACATAAAACTAATACAAATTACAAAAAGCACATACAATTAATAAAACTTAAAATAAAACTTAAATGCCTATAAATTCTATTAAATTAGCAATCTGGCCAAAAAAAAAAAAAACAGAACAAAATCAATAAAAATGCAAACCTGGAAAACAAAATAAACAAAACCTAAATGGAAATGCATAAAAACAAATACACCTATACGTTTCAAAAATTATGACAAATGCATAACACAATTACTAAATTAAAATGCAGACCTGGAGTAAAAATGAATGAAATCTAAATAGAAAAAAAGATCATGCGTAACAAAATTACTAAAACTTAGAATGCTTAGAAGTATAGATTTTTTTTTAAAAGTCTATTAAATAAATAGACATTTTAAAAATCAATCTGGCAAAAAAAACAAAACTTGACAAACCTGAGAAATTGCTAACCTGAAATGCAAAATAAACTAAACCTAAATAGAAATATAAAAAAATAATGACGATCTGCATAACAAAATTACTAAATTGAAATGCAGACCTGGAGTAAAAATAAATTAAACCTAAATAGAAAAGAAAAAAAAACTATGACAATGCATAACAAAATTACAAAAAATATAAATGCAATCCTGGAATAAATATTATCTAAATTATATAAAATAGAAATATTTAAAAATCTATCTGGCAAAACCCCCCAGAAAAAAACAGAACTTGAAATAAAATGCAAACTTGCAATAAATATAAATGAAATATAAATATAAGAAACACCTAATACGAATAATAATTACAATGCACATAACAATTTTTTTTATTAAATTGCAAACCTATAATATAACTATTGCAAAACTAATATGTTGTATACATAGATTTAATGTTGCTATTGTATTGTTATAAGGGATGCACCGATATAATTTTTTCAGAACCGATCTGAGTTTTTCTGAGTATCTGTCGATACCGATACTAAACAGATCCGATACCAATGCAGTTTTGTTAAAAAAATTTATGTTGAATTTCTAAACCTTAGTGTGTTGAATTGAAAATCACTCTTTTGTGAGTCTAACACAGTCAACTAAATACAGACTTCATAACAAAGAAAAACAACAAATAAAAAAATAAAAATTAAATCACAATCTATGACAAAAATAGCCTACTACTATAGATGGTGCATAAATTAGATTAGTGAATAATTAAGCAGCAAAGGTTACAAAATGACGAGTGCACAATAATTGTATGAAATCTAAACATTTAGATGGGGGAAAATAAAGGAAACCACAAAAGTAAATAAGTTAGCTGTAAATCTGGTAAAATGTTACACAAAATACATTCATGAAAAACAAGTAAATATATTTATAGAAATAGGGCCTATATACTAAGAAATTACATTTATTTTTAATGTATAGTGCATTTTTTTTAATGAGACAGCAACATATAGATAGGGCAGAACAAGAAAGGCTATTAATAAGGCTTTTATAGCGCGGAAGTATTATATAGAGCGGCACAAAGCGCTTATGCACATCCCGTGCGCAGGATGGTCCGCTTGAAGCAACACGGAGTCACATGCTCACAGTTATAGACGCTCACAGCGCGCCGCGCTCCGTCCGCATCGAGAAGTTTAAAACAAGATATAGACGCGTAGTATATCTATGCAGTATTCTTATAAGCCGTTTATTTTAACAGTTTAACATTTCAGTTACTGTGTGTGAAAAACAGTACAATAACTAGTCCAGTGTTGTGATCTAACTGACACCCGGTAGAAAGTAACACGGTTTACAGCAATAAACGCCAGATAGCCTAGTCATTTTTTGAGAAACTAAACCATATCGTTATCTAACGTTACAGATCAAGCATAATAACAGAAACAATAAATAATCATTGGAGAGAGTTTCGTCGTGTTGACTGTCGTAACCGAACGCGACACAGTTTAAAGCTGAAAGGGAAGCATTGACGTGAACTTGAGTTTAATGACTTAAATATTCATCTGTACCTCACAATAAACTATGGAATGGCTTCAGAACACTTAATATAGTGCACGAATCATTGATGATGCTTTATAATGTTTCTGTGCCTTTTGTGGGGCGCTGGGGCTTAACAATAACACAATATTATGCGCACAGTATCGAATTTGGATCGGTCCTGTCTGTCCGATACCCGATCCAACAAAAAATGGCGGAGCCGATACCGATCCTGAGTATCGGATCGGTGCATCCCTAATTGTTAAACTGTTGCATAAAGATAAAATATTTGCATTCATCTAGTAAGACATTTTATTTAACATTCTTTATCTACTTCTCTGGTTGGTTGAAATGATGCATAATGTTAAAAATACTCATCTAAGCCATTCTAGAGCAAAACCATGTTGGGTTTGGTGTTCATTGTTTGTGTGTAACGTCTTTGATTTCAGGGCTGAAGAGCGGCTACAGCCCGGTGAGCACAGTGTACAGTCAGCCGGCTGTCCAAAGACAGGTGACGGCTCTGAAAGCTCCACCCGCCGCCAGCCCGGTGTCCTCCAGCTACACCATCTACCCCACCTCCACCAGCGTACAGCAGACTCCAGCCCCCATCTCCACTTACACACACAGCTCTTCCTTCAACTCCACAGCTGCCACGTCCTACTCCGGTGCGGCTGCGTCTCCATCGCATTCATGCGCCACAAATAGCCCCAGCTATCATCTGACGGTGTCTCTTTCTTTGTTTCTACAGCCGGTCTCAGCTATTCCAGCTATGAGTCTAGCGGTTACACGTCCGCTCCGTCGTACTTCCAGCCGCCTCCGCAGGCTCAGCCTCAGCCTCCTCTCCAGCAGCAGCAGCCGCCTCCTCCACCGCCTCCCAAACAGATCTCCAGCTCTTCCTGGAGCAACACTGCGGTCAGCAGCCCCGCCGTCAGCGCCTACAAGAAGCCCGCTTTCCACCAGAATAAGATTCAGAAGCCTAAAGGCCCGCCGAAACAGCCACAGCTGCACTACTGCGATATCTGCAAGATCAGCTGCGCCGGGCCACAGGTGAGCATATCTGTCAGTGTAACGGAGACGAGCTAATGAGAAACTGTGCACATAACTCCCATCATTTCAAGAGACGCTCATCTAGTGGCGAGCTAAAAAAAAAAAAAGCAACATTTAGCCTCATCGTTAGAGTGTCAGACTCTCGTGCGGAAAGACCCGAGTTCGAACCCCGCTCAGAATGAGGAGTGTGAATCCAAGTAATATCTTCAAAAAAATACGACACCGTTTTAGCAGCAATGTTTTATTTTTGGATAAATTGAGAACTTTCAATTTGAAAAGTTCTGAAAGACATTCAAGCAAACAGTGAACCGTCCTTCGGATGAGACGTTAAACCGAGGTCCTGACTCTCTGTGGTCATTAAAAATCCCATGGCACTTCTCGTAAAAGAGTAGGGGTGTAACCCTGGTGTCCTGGCCAAATTCCCTCGATTGGCCCTTACCAATCATGGCCTCCTTATAATCCCCATCCACTGAATTGGCTCTATCACCCTCTCTCCTCTCCACCTATCGCTGGTGTGTGGTGAGCGCACTGGCGCCGTTGTACTGTGGCTGCCATCGCATCATCCAAGTGGATGCTGCACACTGGTGGTGGTTGAGGAGAGACCCCTGACATGAATGTGAAGCGCTTTGGGTGTACAGTAGTACATATGAAAGCACTATATAAATGCCTCATTCATTCATTCACAGTGAACCATTGAAACATTTGCCTTTATCGCTGGGCGTCAGCATAACACACGTCAACAATAACTCCAATTCAGCTTCCTTTTTAATCAAAAAATATTGACAAGACAACCAGCAAAAAAAGGTGCCATGCATCTCGTGGTGCCGTCTGATATTATATTCTTTACAAACAGTGACAGCTTCGTTGCAGATTAGACACGCCAGCTTTGCATTCACAAAACCAGGTAGGATCATGCACAAATGTCTTCCCATTCTTCTTTGTATGCCCTATTTTCGCTGTTAACTTCCCTCTTTAGACTCTTTGATAGTGCTATCTTAAATGTTAACATTACTCAAGGTCAAGGTATCTTTATTAGTACCCGAAGGTAAATTTGCTACCCTGACAAGCCAGACCCACATCAAGATGTTTGGTCTGGAAACTCACCATTGACAGCTCAATCTGAGGGGCGGGATAAACGGTTGTCTTTCAAACTCCCTCTGCACGCGATAGGATAGCGCTACAACCAACCAGAGCAACGAAAGTGAAGCAGAGCTCGTTGATAGATTAAACATTCGCCGTATCCGGTCGGCTAAACTCCGAACACATCTTCCCTTTTTAAGAATGACTTCAGTGCTGTTCTTTGTTCTTTTCTCAGAGAAAAGCTTAACTTCAAGTCTTCCAGAGTCGCGGTCAAAGCTGATTCGAAAGACCGCCGTTCGCCAGCTTCTGTGTTTACTAGAAGCACGCAAACGCAACTCGGCCGTCGTCATTATGGCCCCGCCCACCGACTCTATACATGATGTGATTGGCCCGGCAAGAGTTAGGCGAATACAGCTCAGAAGGGTATTGAGAGTTGCTAGACGACACTCGCAGGCAGATTAAATTTGCTGCCGCTAGGGTGCTTCTAGATTTCTAGGCTATAAATTAGTTGCACAGACAGGAGATTCAGCAATCCATCCTTAAGACAATTCATAAAACACAAAACATACAATAACAATATATAAAACTCTTCACTCGATGAAATAATAATCGTTTAGCTCCAGCACGCAAACAATATAAAAAGGCAGTTTAGTACGTGAAGATGCAAAGGAATAATTCTGAGCGTAAAATTATGCTACGTGACATCAAATAATTATTACAATAAATAGGTTCCATGTGGTGAATGAAGATACTTGCCAGGCTACATATCACTAGACAAATGCTTTATTCATTTATTACAAAAAAAATAAGCTCACTATCAGTTACAAAAGACACTGTTAGAATATGTCAGGCAATTCTAGTTGTATTTTTAATTAATTAAATTATCCCTTGACTATATTGTGACCCGCCTTCTAGTGGCACATTTTTTTTGGGCCATGGCCAAATATACTTGCCGACCCGTCATAGGGCTTAGATAAGAGTTGACAGAAGTTGATTGCCATGGGTTCCTGTGTTCTCCTGCAGACGTATCGGGAACATCTGGAAGGACAAAAGCACAAGAAGAAGGAGGCGGCTCAGAAGAGCGGCAGTCAGGTGACCAACGGCCCTCGCGGCGTCCAGACGCAGTTGCGCTGTGAGTTGTGCGATGTCTCGTGCACCGGCGCCGACGCTTACGCCGCGCACATCCGGGGATCCAAGCACCAGAAGGTCAGCTCAATGTTATGATGGTTAATCTTAGAGGACTACTCCGGTGAGAAATGAACCTAGGGGTAATTAACAGATGGTTACTGAGTAGATCGTTCTCTGGGATGCGTTTTCATGGAAATCGAATGTAAAGAGTTTTATCTCAAAAAACAGATTAGCTTATAATGCTTGTCTATGGGGCACCGGGTAAGTCAAATTAAATCGCTAGTTAATACCACTAACAAGGTTAAAAATAGCCTCACACTAACACGGCAGCATAATGAGGGTCCCTACATGCAAACCGAAGCATTGAGAACTTTGTAAGAGTACAAACAGTTTAATAAGAAGATACTTTATAAACATAGTGCCTTACGCGTTCACGGACAGGCGCCATCTTGGAAAACAGTCTCTGAGTCGAGCCACGAGCGATCTGCTAAGTGATGAACTGTGAATGAATCTCATATGATCCGTTGTTTCCGGAAGAAAACACTGAACGTGACAGAGAAAATAAATAAATTAAAATTAAAATGTTATTACATTTCACAAACTTAATTCCTATCGACCAGCTCACTTAGCACAGCGCTCGTGGATCGAGTCATCGAGACTGTTTTCCAAGATGGCCGCTGTCTGTAAACGCGTAATGTACTGTGTTTATAAAGTATCTTCTTATTAAACTGTTTGTACTTTTACAAAGTTCTCAATGCTTCGGTTTGCATGTAGGGCCCCTCATTATGCTGCCGTGTTAGTGTGAGGCTATTTTGAGCCTTGTTAGTGGTATTAACTAGCGATTTAATTTCACTTATTCAATGCCCCATAGACAAGCGCTATAAGCTAATCTGCCTTTAGAGATAAAACTCTTTTCATTCACTTTTCATGAAAACGCATCCCAGAGAACGATCGACTCGCTAACCATCTGTTAATTACTCCTAGGGGCATTTCTCCCCGGAGTTGTCCTTTAATGAATGAAACGGTTCCTTTTGGAGAGTTAATTAAACCTTTAGACTAAATCAGGGGTTCTCAAACCTGTCCTGGAGGACCAATAGCTCTGCTCATTTTGTATGTCTCTCTCATCTAACACACCTGATTCAACTCATGAGCTCATTAGTAGAGACTTTAAGACCTGAAATGGGTCTGTCAGATATAGGGAGACATACAAAATGTGCAGGGCTGCCGGTCCTCCAGGACAGGTTTGAGAACCACTGGACTAAATGTATATTAAAAAAACAGTATAATGACAATATGGAGCTCTTACTCGAAGGACATTTTTTGCTCTGTTTTATCAGGACCAGACCATTTATAGGTCAAAAAGTATGAACAAATTCTGATGCTTTTAATGTAAATCAATGAGAACTTAATAACAGTATAGAAGACTTACATAAAGTGCATAAATATCTCCATATCTGCCAATAATGTCTTGGCAAGATGATTTTAGGTTTAATGATCAAAGCTCTGTCGTTTGAAAACGCATTATGCAATACAATGATGATCGAGAGATGTTTTGACCAGTGAGGCCAGTAACGCGTTACTCTCGTAATCTGACGACTTTTTTCCAGTAACGAGTAATCTAACGCGTTACTATTTCCAAACCAGTAATCAGATTAAAGTAATTTATCCAAGTTACTGTGAGTTACTATTAGTCATTTTCCTTAGTAAAAAATAAATATATATATTTTGCTTTCGGGGAAGAGTATTATTTCAGGAAATATTTTTTAATTTCAACTTAATGTCAGGAGATATATTGTTGACGTTACTGTTAAAAATGCCCCTCCAATAAAGTGAGTGTTGGTGAAACCGGTTGTCATTTCTGTGTTGAGGCGGCGGGAGTGTTGTCGGAAACTGCTGAATGTAACTAATAAAGTAACTTGTAATCTAACTTAGTTACTTTACAGATTACTTGATTTCAAAAGTAACGAAGTTACTTTTTAAAGGAGTAATCAGATTACTTTTTCAAAGTCACTGTGGCAACACTGGTTTTGGTCATGTTGATCAGTTAGAGATTTGCGTATTAAATATGCCTGAGGAGGCTTTATTGGGTGATTAATTATAGCGTATCAATTATTGACTGATCTGAAATGCTGTCAAACCTTTTCCTCAGGTGGTGAAGTTACACACCAAACTTGGCAAACCCATCCCATCCACGGAGCCTGTTTTCGTGAGCTCCGCCTCTGTTGCCATGACGATGACTGCTAGTAAAACGACGCCGGCGACAACCGCTTCCACCCCTGCGTCAGCGGTGCAGAAGATGCCAGCGGCGGCTCCTCCCAAACCCGCGGCGGCTCCTGCCAAAAAACCCGCCGCTGCTAAAGTTGCTGCTATCGGTGAGTGGCCTTGATCGTCACATGTCAATCATTTGTAATACTATCTGTTTTCAAATTACTTCATTTTATGATTGATTTACAGCGACATATATTTTCAATTGCGAGAATTATTTTAAAGTTATTTACACAGAAATGTTCGCAATTCAATTTAAAGCGTTTATTGTCGTTATATGTACAGTAAGGAAACAAGTTTCCCTGTACAATGAAATTCTTTCTTTGCTGTCCACACTAAATGCCAAGACAATACAAAGTATAAAAATAACACACACACACACACACACACACACACACACACACACACACACACACACACACACACACACACACACACACACACACACACACACACACACACACACACACACACACAAATACTATGTAAATAAGAAATATAATTCCAAGAATATGTGGAAATAACTCAAAATAATTATTGCAATTGGAAATATATTTTGTTGTAAATCAATCATAAAATGGAAGTAGTTTGAAAACAGATAGCATTACAAATGATACTCCTGTGTAAATAACGCAAAATAATTCTAACACTTGCGAGAAACAGTGTTGGGCATGTTACTTTAAAAAAGTCATTATAGTTACTAGTTGCTTATGATGGCTCTGTGAAATACTTGATTCGGATTGGTCAATCGCGCATTCCAGCGGTACGTTATTTCCAGATAACAGCCGCTCATCTGGGTACTACGAGTTATCTTGACCGGTTCTACTTCTGTGCTTAACGCTGGCGCCATCTTGTGTCTTAAACAGCCGTGGGTTACAATGGAAGACTTCAAGGCAGGTTTCCTTTATAACGTTTTAAATATGGATATTTTTCTCACACAAACGCATCGATTGGAATCAGAAGGCTCTATTAACCCATCGGAGTCGTGTGGAGCACGTTATTTGACGGACAGCTGCATTTTTTATGGACTTCAAAAACAGCTCCAACTACTGCTGGGATTAACGTTAGCCTGGACTTTTTAAATATAACTCAGATTGTATTTGTCTGACAGAAGAATGTCATAAACACCTATAATGACTTGAGGGTGAGTAAATCAAAGGCTTGGTTTCATTTTTGGGTGAACTAACCCTTTCAGCATTCATTCTCAACATTTAGCAGCAATAGATAAAGGCTTAAAGCAGGTTGGAACTGTTTTTCTTCGCCGAAGCTTTGCGTAAGAGCTAATAAAATATTTAATCTCAAGACAATGTTTTGTGTCTAATAATTATTTATTTGAGACTAGTAGCCGTGTAATAAGCGGGATAATGTCCACCCAGCCGGTTGTTATCTCAGAATAAACCCCTTCAGAGTGATGCTCCGCTTCGCGTCGGGGTCCTGATCACTCTGGAGGGGTTTATTCTGAGATAACAACCGGCTGGGTGGACATTATCCCTTACTTATAACAAATAGTAACTGAGTTACATCATTATAAAAGTTACTTATTACCAGGGAAAGTAACTACTGTGTTGTTTTTACATTAAATGTTCCGATGTGTCAAAAATGCCCCCTATATTAAATATGTTAAATGAATGATTTGGACATGTCCATGTCCAATCGAATAAATTATTATAATAAAACATGGTACATTAATTAGGGGTGCACCGATCCAATATTAGGATCGGATATCGGCCGCGATACTGACGACAAAGCTGGATCGGCCCGTGGATCTGTTCATTTTTCGGATCCCCCGAGGTTTTTTTTTTTTTTAAATCGCAGCAGAACCCTACGTCATTTCGTCAGCTTCACGTGTGTCGCGTGCTCGAAGCAACATGGAGCGAGCCAGAGAGTCGGATGTGTAGAGATATTTTATGCTTGCCATGCCAACTAGTTCATCTGTCGGCAATAATATTACCAATTTAATCCAGAAACACTGTTATAAAAAGCACGCTGCATTCCTGCAGCTCAGTAAAACTAAAGGAGTGGACAATGCAGCCCAGCAACTAACTTTGCACTATGCAAAGGATTAATTTAGTGTAAGTGACTGATAGTGGATAATGCTAATGTAATGAACTGACGGTAACAACTCGCGCATCTTGAGGAGAAATCAAAAAAGCGCCGCTCACACATAGTAATTGCGGTAAACATTCAAAATGTTACGTTTTATCTTTATAACATATGATACAGTTAAACAACATCACACAACCGAATGTGCTGTTTTCCTGAACACCATCACGATTGAAAATGTCACTGATTTCCTATGACAGCTCCACAAACAATCATTAACATTAGTTACTTACATTTTAGATGCAATATTGAGTCTTTTTGTTCTATTTCAGATGCGAAAATAGTTCCAAACAAAGATTCCAAGCAACAAAGTTCCAATCAGCAGAACCATAACACATCTCACGTGTTTTGAACGATTCAGTGGTTGAATCAAAGATTCAGTCGTTTGAATGAATCATTTGAATTAATGACTCAATGACTCACTCATTAAGACTCACCTACTGGTGGTTTAGTTTCCTATATTTTTCAACATTTATTTAGTTTATTCAAAAATACAAATCTCATAACATCATTTAATGCAGTAGTAATTTTTCTGGGTAAATAATTGAATTTGATTGTAACATTCCCTATAGTGTTTTATTTGAATTTAATGTAGAGATCAAATTTAAGAATATAATATAAAACCTGAAGCATAGCTTATATTTAATAAGATTAGGGGAAAATGCCCTTTATAAAGGTAAAATATCACTAATATGCAGATTTAAAATATGTCAAAGCTGATTGAACACTGAGAATATTGCTTCAGAATAAGTTATATTTACCACACACACACACACACACACACACACACACACAAATCTAACTTTTTTCCAGACAAGCACATTTTTTATTCTGACAAGTGAATGACCATTTTACTTATCCGAAGGACAGACATGAGCATGCTTAATGTCGAGCCCTAAATTATATTTTAGATTTGAATGTACAATTGTTTCTTAAATAAATAAGAATTCAATACTTTGCATACATCTGTTATTTTGTCTTATTATCTTTATTTAGTTAAGTCTGGTGCCTTTAGTCTCTTCAAGGAAGGTATACAGTTTATTATTAATTTAACAATAGTATTGGATCGGTATCGGGTATCGACAGATACATAAAGCCCTGGCATCGGTATCGGGACTGAAAAAGTCGGATCGGTGCACCCCTAACATTAATCTACACACTATTATAATGTTGCTGTGGGACCATGTGAGAGACGCCTATCAAATTCAAGATATTGTATTTGTTATCAGTACTATAGTGTAAATAATGTTGTGGCGGCATGTGACAATGTGAGGTGCTTCATTAGATTAGAATTATTACATAAACATTCTTACCTTTCACGTGTGTGTGTGTGTGTGTGTGTGTGTGTGCCTGTTTATGTGGTTTATGAGGACACAAATTTGTATAACTACATGGGTATTACACTATAAATGTGGTTTATGAGGACATTTCAAATGTCCTCATAATTCAAATGGCTTTAAAAACATACTAAATGAAGTTTTTTTTGAGAAAGTAAAAATGCAGAATGTTTCCTGTGATGGGTAGGTTTAGGGTTAAGGTGTGTGTGTGATGGTTAGGTTTAGGGGCAGTGTAAGGGGATAGAAAATATGGTTTGTACGGTATAAAATCAGTTACGCCAATGGAGAGTCTCTGTAAACCACATTAACCAACGTGTGTGTGTGGACTCCGCATAACCTAATCATCATCAGTTATGTGCACCCCCCCCACTCCCCCCAATACGCGCACACACACCAGAGAAAAAAAAAACTTTGCAGGTCCGGCTGACAGAGATTGCGCCATTTACAGTAAACCCTGTAAATCAGTATATGTAATTGTTTTAGGGAAAATATGGTAATATGAACTAACAAAATAAATAAATAAATCCCGGTGTAGCAATGATGTTCTTCTGTTTGTCACTTTGGTGTAATTTCACCATCAGCCCAATCAGTGTTCACACTGATCACAGATATGAATAATATTTCCTTCTAAATGTATAAACCCGCATTATGAGGAAATGGATGCTTTGCAGAAGAAGCATCTATTAATACACATTTAGTCGTCTTGTTGCCATAATCCATCTTTCAGATTGAGACATGACATCAACGCCGAAGCTTTGCTCAATCTTCCTCCTTCTGCTTTATAGTGTGGTGATATTTATTCCACGTAATGTTACTCAGCGGGTTATGAGGTAATCGATCCAGACAGCAATCATGCAACAGACTACACTCAGAAACTAAAGATACATCTATATGCATTACACATCATAAATGCAGTTATTAAACTATGGCGTTTTTTTGTTAGTGCAGAATCATACCTGTTTCATTAATGTATGACGTTCTGTGTAATCAAGTGGGTGTGAGTTTTATTTTTATATGCAGTTCAAATACATAATTTTTAGACCTAAATATTTGGTTTGTTTATAGAACGTACACATTTTGGTTGCTTGTTTAGTTTTTACACTGTAAAAAATTACTTTTCATACCTATAGTTATAAGTAAAAAAGATATACATTTGACAAGAAAATACAAAAAATGTCATGTTAAAGGGGCTGTTTACAAACCCCCCCAAAAAATTGCCGCTATCATCACTGAAGTAGTCACCGTTTTCACTAATTCACATTATTGTAGTTTACACAATGTTTTACCTGGTGTTGTTTTTAATTTACTAGCAATTTTCATCTCTGAATCAAACGGGTGTGAATTTTATATGCAGTTCAAATACGTAAATCTTAAGGGGGGGGGGGGGGGGAATGCTGTTTCATGCATACTGAGCTTTTTACACCTTTAAAGACTTGGATTCCCATCCTAAACATAGACAAAGTTTCAAAAACTAATGCTGGACGTTTGATGGAGTATTTCTGTGTTAAAAATACTCCTTCCGGTTTCAGAGTTTTTTTCGAGTATGGCTCGGCTTGACGTCAATAGAGCTGAAGGTCCTTGTATGGGCCGTACGGGCTCTTCTCCTGGTAGGGTGCGCGCGCGGGACTAGAGCAAGAGAGGAAACGCACGCCCGTAAATACTCAGCAGCAGATCCAGTCGATCCAGGCGCCACGCTCCACTTTATTCCTATGGGTGACGTCGAGCGACTTCAACGCTTCAGCACAGCATTCCGGGAAGGCAGCGCTGCATTTGAACCGATTTGAACGCAGAAATGACGGGAAGCGTCACAACATCGCTTCAGTCGCGTCGCAAAGTGGATATCCACCGTTCACTGCTGTCACAGGACTTCACCAAATCATACCAAAGAAGTGTGTTTTTGACGGAGCGGTCCCAGTGATAAAGGTTCGGTCCTGCTTTGGAAGCAGCCGGTGAGTAAAACGGCTTCAAATGTCTGTGCTGTCGGCTACCGTCGTGTGAGTAAACATCAGTAAACGACACGATCGCGTGCTTCGTCATTCAAATGCGCTAACGGTTACTCCATTGTTGTTCTCTGTATAACGTTACACTAGTCTGACGTGCAAAACCGTTTTGCTTGCTACTGCTAAGGTTTAGTCGCATACAATAGTCCATAAACCGAATCATGTCCTCATACACTGCGAGTAAACACACACAAATGTTGACAGGCCACTAAATACAGTACATACCACAGAGACGGACGTCCTGCTGTTGCTGTTTCTCCTGTTCAATTTATTTCTCCCTCAGATTTGATTCTGGATCATTATCTGTATTAGCTGAGATAGCCATGAGTTTCTCCACGCTTGAGGACGTCACCGCTTTGCGCATTCGTCATTCTTTAGCTCCGCCCACACGATACGCCTCCAGGCGCTCGGTTTTTTCCGGAAAGACTCGGTACAGCCCATATTTCTTTTATAAATATAATAAAACTAAAGACTTTTCGGAGATATGAAGGATGCAATACTACTCTATAGGTACTCAAGATTGACATGAGATTGACTGAAACTGAGTGTTTCACCCCCCTTTAATTTTTAGACCTGAATATTTTTTGGTTTTATAGAACATACACATTTTGGTTGTTTGTTTACTTTACACTGTAAAAAATGACTTTTCATACCTATAGTTGTAACTACAACAAAGATCTACATTTTACAAGAAAATACAAAAAAAATTCATGTTTAAGGGGCTGTTTTCCAAAAAAAAGCCATGTTGCAAAAACATGAATGTAAATGATGTAAATTGCCCCAAATGCCTTTCTCTTCAGGCAGTAAAGTGTCCACAGCAGCTCCGGTGAAGATGGAGGAGGTGAAGCCGCCTGTGGTCAAGCCGGACCCTTTGAGTGATGACGAGGATGGGGACGGAGCAGGAGCTCATGGAGACATTCAGCCTGTGGGACACGATTATGTGGAAGAGGTGAGACTCTAAAACATTTCACTGGCCACATATGGGGCACTATCATACACCAGGCATAATGCGGCAAAGAAAGTGTTTTTGGCTGGTTTCAGCCCGATCAGTTCTCATTTTCACGTCTAGCGCCACATGCACAATGCACTCGCGCCCAACTGTTCACCCATTGGCATGTTGGTCTGAAAACCAGGCGTGTTCAGGCGTATTGTTGGCGTGGAACTAAATATGACCAACGCTGATCAACAAACAGCTGGTCTGAAGTCAATAGCGCAGTATATTTTGTGTTATTTATAGGGCGTGTTAGTAATATGAGCCTATAGGCGGGTGCAAAACACGTGTACACTCTGCTTTTTACACACACACACACACACACACACACACGTTTAAATATTAAAAATAAAAGGATTCCCCTCTGGAGAAGCGTTCAGTCTTTCCGCTCTCATGTAAAAATCGAATCCGCCATGGTGCCAGCACAGCTGGCTTTTAAAGGAAAAGGGAGATGAGACTATGATTGGTTTATTGCACGTTACGCCCAAAAAACACCCATGACTCATCAAGAGACTCAGGACAACCATAGACTATAAAAAATATATTGATGTAGTGTCCGTGACGTCACCCGAAGTGTTTCCGAAGAGATTTTTTGAAGCCTCAAAGTTGGCCATCGCCCTTTTGGCTGCGTGTCACCTCCGGATAACTGAAAATGGGCAAAGAGACGGGATGTGGGCGGAGCTTAGGTGACATGACTAACAGACAGCAGACAGATGGCTATCCACCTGTCACTCAAAGTGGCCACGCCCTTAATTATGCAGAACTTTAAGGCTTAATATAATGTAATTAAATGAATGAGTTATAAATAGATTCACCCCCTCACAGTTGTCATGAAGGGCAAAATTTGCCGTACCAAAACCATAATTTGTACCAGGCTGTAAACATGTTTTTTTTCTGCTGTAAAGTTGCACATTTTAACATGGTGGGAGCAAGCCTGCAGTCTCCCTCTCATTTACTGAAGCTTTCGCGCCACGATCGCCCCCCGGTGACCGGTCCCAGTATAGCCGCCCCTCTGTGTTTTCTAATGGACGCGAGGCAAACTAAATAATAAAATTACGCTTCAAAAAATGTTCCCCAAAGTTAGTGTATGTCACTGAAGGCAGTTATCATCACGATGATTTCATTTCAGGTGTTCGTTTTAAAAATAAGTTTACTTTGAGTTAGTTATTTGATGCTATAAAAACGGGGATGTGACGTCATGATTGACAGCTGAGACTGACGGCTTCTCTGAGTGAAGTTGTCACTGAGGCACTAACGGACTTTTTTCGAAATTTTTGGGAGCAGATTGGAGCTTTAGCTTTAATTTCTACATTTCCATAACTGTTTATTTCACACAAACATAATTAATTGTTCTGCATTTGCGAGAGTGTGGGCGGGCTTTTGATATCGCGACTGTACTTCCTGCTCTACTGCGCAACTCCGGTCCCGAAATCGCTACTGCGCAGACTCGGTCCCAAGATGTCCGCGCCGTGCAAGGCCGCCTGAAAGCTTCAAATCTGCCAAGCGGAAACGGATGATGTCGAGTCGTCCATATTTTTTTATGGTCTATGGGTGGGAGATACAGATTTGATTCCTTTTTGTCTCTAGTGGACAGTCGACGAATTGCCATTTAAGTCTCTTCCGTATTGGCTTCAACAGAGACTGGGGAAGGTTGCTTCTAGCAAAAGTGGATTCGGGTGGATTCGCTTCTGTTCAAGATTTGTCCAAAAGAACCGATGCCCAAATATTCATCAATACCCACTTTTTCTGTGACTAAAACGAGACGCTGGCAAGCTGAACTAATATCTGATGATAAAAACTATGACGCAACGCATGCCCTTTCTTTGTTAACAAGACGAGACTAGAATGTTATTTGAGGAATATCAGACATTAAAAATACATGATCTCTTCCTACGCTGTCTCTCAAAAATGCACGTAGTGGTAGCTGACGTCACAGGCACGGGCAGTCTAGGCTACCAAAACTCAAACTATATTTGGTTCATGAGAATGCATTTGGTGATAGACTAGTGTCTGTGAATAGTAAACAGCATAAATACGATTCCTGCATGTCTCTGTGTGAATGAATGGCATGAACCGCAGTATATTTATCACACACACACACGCGCAAAAACCCCTGGCCCAAGACCTTCTCGCTGGACATTTGCTGAGAGAGTTTTTGGTAGTTTCAGAGGTGGCCGTCGGAATCTGTGTTTATTGAAGTTTCAAGTAAATGCTGTTTTTCCACAACAGCCAAAAGGAAAAACAAAGTTCTTATACTTTATATAATAAAATTTTTATCTATCCTTCATGCATCCTACCTTAGAAACTAGCGGACAGCGCAGCATATAGGCTATCTTACTTCTAACGTCTTGTTACCTAGATTTAAATTTCTCATAAGCTTAATTGAATTGGTCTAAATTAGGGCTGTGCAATATATCGAAATTATCAAATATCGCAAATGAACATATCACAATATGCAATGGCACGCAATATCTGAATGATTTTACTAGGTACTTTAACATTGTGGAAAGTGTACATTTTAGGTAGACTCATATAGCAGAGAATAGACTGGGCACATGACTGTTACTTATGTGTCTTGCTTGATGTTAAAAAGAGTTACTAAATGCAAAAAATTGCAGTTTCATAGTCTCTGACACACACACACACACACACACACACACCAAAACGTGCGCGGAAGTCGTCCACCCCTAGTTCAGGAGTCTCTGTGTACCTGGATGTTCTTGATGTTAAATTTTAGGTTGATATAACTGTATATTACCAAGTCAAGCAAAGAGTTTTTGGTATTTAAATATTCGCATTACATTGATGTTAAAATTGTATTTTCAGATTTGTGACAAATTTTTGTTGTAGCGATGCTTTCTTTTCCCATAAAGAATGTAAAACACACACATGGCATCGTTCTCAGTTTTTAAATTTAAGATATAGTTGAGATAGATTTTACACACTAATAGCAATATCATATCGCATTATTTAACAAGGTATTGCATATCGCATTTTTCTTCAATATCGCACAGCCCTATTCTAAATAGAAAAAATATCATGACCATTTTTGTCTAAAGACTTATGCTGCGTTCACACCGCACGCGATTCGCGCGAGTGATTTACATGTTAAGTCAATGCAGAGTTGGGTTAGGGTTAGGGTTAGGCATTCTTAATAGGCATTCTGCAGCGCGATTCGCGCGAATGAGGCGGCGCGAATGGCGCGATTCACGAGAATGACGCGGCAATGATCACGCGAATTGACCGTTTTGAACGCGTAATTCGCGCGAATCGCTCAAGTTGAAAAATCTGAACTTTGGCGGATATTCGCGTCGCGTTAACCAATGAGGAGCCTGCTTACTGCTGTCACGTGTTGAAGTGACGGATGGGAAACCCATAGGGGAAACCCAGAGGCCAGAGCAATTTAAAAATACTACTGTATTGTCACAAAATGTAGTTTTAAGAGTTTTTCAGGTGAGAATGTAGTTGTTTAAAGCTCAAATATGTGATTTATTTATTAAGAGAGCTCCTATTTGAAAATTTGATCTGGTGTTTTCGGAGGTGTGAGACCCAGGCGATCACCGGAGCTCAGCGCTCATCAACCCCGGTGAGAGCAGCCTTAACTCGGCTAGTCCCTCTGCCGACTGCCGCTGCCTGGCAGAACCCCTCCCATGACGCGAATTCGCGTCTGCTGTGTAGTGAATGTCACACGCGAATGAAGCGAATTTCACGCGCTAATGAAGCGAAGGGATTCAAATTGTTCACTCGTCTAACTTCGCGCGAATAGCGTGATTTATTTGCGTCATTCGCGTGCGGTGTGAACGCAACATAAGACTAAATCAAAAATGGCTGCCAAAGTTAACACTGGTGTGAACATGCCCTAAATTAATCAGTTTGGTCCAGAAGGGTTTCCTCTAGTAAATGTGTGTGATGCTCAAGGATAACTGGATATTTGTTGTTCTGTTGAGGACTTTGAGTTTTTATATCATTAGTTTTTACTCCTCAGGTTCGAAATGACGATGGTAAGGTGATTCGCTTCCACTGTAAACTGTGTGAATGCAGTTTCAACGATCCCAACGCTAAAGACATGCACCTGAAGGGACGGAGACACCGGCTCCAGTACAAGGTGAAAAAGAAAAAACCTTGTTACGTGCCACAATAACAATATGACTGTCGCTGAATAATCCAGCAGTTTGAATATTTGACTCGTTTTTACTTCATGAATTCTCACAACAAATGAATAATAATTCTGGCATCAGTGCAAAAACAGCTTCACACTGACTAGTTTCTTCCTCTTATTATTTCTCTCAGAAAAAGGTGAACCCAGACCTCCCCGTGGAGATCAAGCCCAGCAACCGAGCGCGGAAACTTCTGGAGGTCAAACTCCGTAAGCAGAAGCAGAAATCTGTGCTGAAGAGACAGCAAGAGGACGAGCAGCGCTGGCACATGGAAATGAGGTTAACCTCCCCTTTTCCCGCCATTTCTGACGCTGAAACGCTTGCTGTGCAAGTCAGAATATTTAGCATTAAAATATACAAAAAAAAACATTGCATTTCTATTAAATCAATTACTCAGGGTCCGAAACATCCTAAATGTTGAAAATGTTAAAATATACATCAAATATAATTAATCATTTTTATAATTATGGCAATCTAAAAAAACGTTTTTTATATATTGACGAATTCTGTGCACTAAATAATTTTAGTGTAACAATGGACTGCAAATGTTAAACATATTTATATCATTTTAAATACAAAATGATAATTTTTAAACATTGCACATTTCAGATATTTATCAAAGTATCTTTAATAATTTTGGTGCGAAAAATTGTGAATCTTTGATATTTTCACAACTTATAGTTAGTTAATCTATATAATCTATACTCAGCGCAAAATGAAAAAATACCTATATATGTATTTATATGACTAATTCAGCTTTCTTTAAATCATTTTAGTGTTCAAGTTATTTGCAAATATTATATATAATTATGAATATAAATTTTTTTTGTTCAATTTTAAGCATGGAAAACGCATTCAAATACAAAAGAATATGCATCTCAATGAACTGAAACATACTTTATTTCATCTGTTTTTATCCAAGCATTTTTAAAATAATTTTGGTTTTTAAATATATATATGTTTTTAACTTCAAATCAAACATGATTTAAATTGCTTTGAATAACAATTCTTATTTTTTTTATATTTAGGGAAATCTGAAACAAAAACCCTCCAAGTAACACAATTACTGTCTTTAAATAATTTGTCTATAAATGCTTGCAAATGTTATGTAAGGGATAATGTCCACCCAGCCGGTTGTTATCGCAGAATAAACCCCGACAGAGTGATCAGGACCCCGAGGCGAAGCGGAGCGTCACTCTGAAGGGGTTTATTCTGAGATAACAACCGGCTGGGTGGACATTATCCCGCTTATTACACGGCTACTAGTCTCAAATAAATAATTATTAGACACAAAATATTGTCTTGAGATTAAATATTTTATTAGCTCTTACGCAAAGCTTCGGCGAAGAAAAACAGTTCCAACCTGCTTTAAGCCTTTATCTATTGCTGCTAAATGTTGAGAATGAATGCTGAAAGGGTTAGTTCACCCAAAAATGAAACCAAGCCTATGATTTACTCACCCTCAAGTCATTATAGGTGTATATGACATTCTTCTGTCAGACAAATACAATCGGAGTTATATTTAAAAAGTCCAGGCTAACGTTAATCCCAGCAGTAGTTGGAGCTGTTTCTGAAGTCCATAAAAAATGCAGCTGTCTGTCAAATAACGTGCTCCACACGGCTCCGATGGGTTAATAGAGCCTTCTGATTCCAATCGATGCGTTTGTGTGAGAAAAATATCCATATTTAAAACGTTATAAAGGAAACCTGCCTTGAAGTCTTCCATTGTGACCCACGGCTGTTTAAGACACAAGATGGCGCCAGCGTTAAGCACAGAAGTAGAACCGGTCAAGATAACTCGTAGTACCCGGATGAGCGGCTGTTATCTGGAAATAACGTACCGCTGGAATGTGCGATTGACCAATCAGAATCAAGTATTTCACAGAGCCGTGTAATAAATATATATAATATCTATATAATAATTTTTGGCCCATATGAATTGCATCCTGATGTGTCCGTGTGGTCCAGCAGGCGGTATGAGGAGGACATGTACTGGCGGAGGATGGAGGAGGAGCAGTTATACTGGGGGGAGCAGAGGCGCAGGATGGCTCCGCCCCCTCTGATGGGCCGGCCCAACATGCCAGTGCCGCCCCTACTGGTCAGTAAAAGCACAGACCGCACTCAAGAGCATTCGCAGACAGTGATGCCAGTAACGCGTTGCTCTAGTAATCTGACGACTTTTTCCAGTAACGAGTGATCTCCAAACCAGTAATCAGATTAAAGTAACTTATCCAAGTCACTGACTACGTTTACGTTATTGTCTACGTAATATTTAGACAATATTCTGATTAAGTTGTTTATATGAGTTGCTTTTAGAGTACTCCGTTCATGTTCCTGTTTAACATGTGATAGAACATAGATCGAACCCACAAGTCTCCCCTCTGCACTTCCCTGTTGTGCGTAACGTTATGTGTCCTGTCACAAAATGCGACACGGCGTTAATGGTTAGATTAAGATGTGTACATGCCTGTAATGCTCTCCGATAATGCGACTAAAATAGGCATACTCCACGTCTTAATCCGATTTATGTTTAGTTAGATTATGACATTAACCAGATTAAGGTAATTAGAAATCGCTGTCTACATGGTAGCCTCTTAATCAGAGTATTGAGAGTATTGTCTTAATCAGATTAATATCGGAGTATTGTTGTCCATGTAAACGTAGTCACGGTGAGTTACGATTTTAGTCATTTTCCTTTCTAAAAATTCTTCTTTCTTCTTGTGTCTCGGGGAGAGTTATTTTTTCAGGAAATAATTTTAAATTTCAACTTAATGTCAGGAGATACATTGTTGAAATTACTGTTAAAAATGCCCCTCCAATAAAGTGAGTGTTGGTGAAACCGGTTGTCATTTCTGTGTTGAGGCGGCGGGAGTGTTGTCGGAAACTGCTGAATGTAACTAATAAAGTAACTTGTAATCTAACTTAGTTACTTTTAAAATCAAGTAATCTGCAAAGTAACTAAGTTACTTTTTAAAGGAGTAATCAGATTACTTTTTCAAAGTAACTGTGGCAACACTGTTCGCAGATGGACCGAAACTGATGGTGTACTCGCTTTTATTAAATGGTCGCCATTCTCCCGTTTTTCTTTAGCCTGTGCGGCGGCCAGATTCTCCCGACGACCGGCACATCATGGCCAAACACTCGGCCATCTACCCCGTGGAGGAGGAGCTTCAGGCCGTCCAGCGAATCGTCTCGCACGCTGAGCGCGCGCTCAAACTGGTGTCGGATTCGCTGCTGGAGAAGGAGGCGTGTGCTGTGGACGACGCCGCCGATGACAAAAAGTGAGGACTTTAGCTAGCTGACTGTTAACCTTCTCATTAGGGATGCAACAATACAGTTAGTCCATGGTTCAATACATACCTCGGTTTTTAATCACGGTTTTCAGTTCGTTTATTCTTAGGCGACAGGAGCAGAAAGAGGTTAAGGAGAAAATGTTTTAATTGTAATACTCTTTCTTTATTTGACTTAAAAGACTTGAAAACCTAGCCTGACAAGCCAGACCCACATCAAGATGTTTGGTCTGGAAACTCACCATTGGCAGCTCAATCTGAGGGGCGGATAAACGTTTGTCTTTCAAACTCCCTCTGCACGCGATAGGATAGCGCTACAACCAACCAGAGCAACGAAGGTGAAGCAGAGCTCGTTGATAGATTAAACATTCGCCGTATCCGGTCGGCTAAACTCCGAACACATCTTCCCTTTTTAAGAATGACTTCAGTGCCCTTCTTTGTTCTTTTCTCAGAGAAAAGCTTAACTCCAAGTCTTCCAGAGTCGCGGTCAGAGCTGATTCGAAAGACCGCCGTTCTCCAGCTTCTGTGTTTACTAGAAGCACGCGCACGTGGCCGTCATTATATTAAGCCCCGCCCACCGACTATAGACACAGCGCATTTAGGCCACGCCCACACGGGACCACAATCCATTGCTCTCCATTGACTTTGTATTGCGTGAAGCGGTCGCCTTGTCTTTTTTCTCTTATAACAAAAAACAGAACAATGTCTAAAAGCTGATATGTGACCAGGTGAACAGCAAACAAGCTAAAAAACACAGAACTAAGTTTGTATAAGCTGTCGACCCAAAAAACGAGCGTTTAAGGAGAAAAAAGTGGATACAGGCAATAAGACGTGAAGCTTCAGCGGGAAGAATGGATCAATTTTGGGATCCTGACCCTCAGTATGTCTCAGTTTGCCTACTTGTGCAGTAAACATGTTGTCAGATATCCAAATGTCAGTTTTATATATTTCCTGTCGCTGATTACTTTCCTCTCCAGTGGGCGTAGTTCTCAGTGTAATATAGCATGTCACGCTCTGTCTCAAGTGCCTGCATGCACTTTTATGTCCTTATACACTAGTTTTTTTGGTCAACAGCTTATAAAAACTTCTGGGTTTTTGTTCCTGTGTTTTTTAGCTTGTTTTCTGTACACCTTGTCACATATCAGCTTTTAGACATTGTTAGTTTTTTTTTGTAATAAGTCTGAAATGACAAGGAGGCCGCTTCCCGCAATAGAAAGTCAATGGAGACTGTTGGTTTGTTTTCCCCCCCAGGGGGCGTGGCTTTCAGATTATGACACGTCGCTCTGTCTCTATACATGATGTGACTGGCGTGACCAGAGTTTGGCGTTTACAGCTCAGAAGTGAATTGAGAGTTGCTAGACGACACTCGCGGCATATTAGATTTGCTGCCGCTAGGGTGCGTCTAGATTTATAGGCTATTGAAAACCATCACTTAAAGCTTTATTCAAAAACACCTTCTACACATTCCTGCTGTATTCTATAATATATAATAAATAAACTCAGCAAAAAAAGAAACGTCCTCTGACTTTCAACTGTTTTTACTTTCAGTAAACTTAATGTGTGTAAATATTTGTATGAACACTAAAAGAGTGAACACCATAAGACATAAACTAAAAATGTTTTACAGACATGTGACTAACAGAAATAGAATAATGTGCCCCTGAATGAAGGGAGGCTCAAAATCAACAGTACCAGTCAGTATCTGGTCTGCCACCAGCTGCTTGAAGTACTGCAGTGCATCTCCTCCTCATGGACTGGACCAGATTTGTCAGTTCTTGTTGTGAGATGTTACCCCACTCTTCCACCAAGGCACTTGCAAGTTCCTGGACATTTCTGGGGGGAATGGCCCTAGCCCTCACCCTGCGATCCAACAGGTCCCAAACATGCTCAATGGGATTGAGATCCGGGCTCTTCGCTGGCCATGGCAGAACACTGACATTGCTGTCATGCAGAAACTCATGCACAGAATGAGCAGTATGGCTGGTGGCATTGTCCTGCTGGAGGATCATGTCCGGATGAGCATGCATAAAGGGTACCACATGAGGGAGGAGGATGTCTTCCCTGTACCGCAAGGCATTGAGATTGCCTGCAATGATAACAAGCTCAGTCCGATGGTGATGTGATATACCGCCCCAGACCATGACGGACCCCCCACCTCCAAATCGATCCCGCTCCAGAGTACAGGCCTCGGTGTAACGCTCATTCCTTCGACGATAAACACGAATCCGTCCATCACCCCTGGTGAGACAAAACCGTGACTCATCAGTGAAGAGCACTTTTTGCCACTCCTGTCTGGTCCAGCGAAGGTGGGTTTGTGCCCATAGGCGGCGTTGTTGCTGGTGATGTCTGGTAAGGACCTGCCTTACAACAGGCCTACAAGCCCTCAGTCCAGCCTCTCTCAGCCTATTACGGACAGTCTGAGCACTGATGGAGGGATTGTGTGTTCCTGGTGTGACTCGGGCAGTTGTTGTGGCCATCCTGTACCTGTCACGCAGGTGTGATATTCGGATGTACCGATCCTGTGCAGGTGTTGTTACACGTGGTCTTCCACTGCGAGGATGATCAGCTGTCCTTCCGGTCTCCCTGTAGCGCTGTCTTAGGCGTCTCACAGTGCGGACATGGCAGTTTATTGCCCTAGCCACATCAGCAGTCCTCATGCCTCCCTGCAGCATGCCTAATGCATATTCACACAGATGAGCAGGGACCCTGGGCATCTTTCTTTGGGTGTTTTTCACAGTCAGTAGACAAGTCTCTTTAGTGTCCTGCGTTTTTAGAACTGTGACCCTAAATGCCTACTCTCTGTAAGCTGTTAAGGTCTTAACGACCATTCCACAGGTGCATGTTAATTAATTGATTATGGTTAATTGAACATGCATGGAAAACATTGTTTAAACCCTTTACAATGAAAATCTGTAAAGTTATTTGGATTTTTACCACATTATTGTTGAAATACACAGTCCTGAAAAAGGGACGTTTCTTTTTTTGCTGAGTTTATAAATAAAGATGTACAGTAGCATTAAAGTATGAAATTAATGGAAGGTAGGCTAAAATTAAAACTTCAGTATACAATATACATTTATTAAAAGCTACTGTATTAAAGTTTTTTTTTCAAGACAAGAGCAGTATAAGGATTTTTTTCTTTGTCTTTTGTTTTTTACTTACATCATTTTAGAGGTGAACTGTCCCTTTATGGACAAGCGTTCATTAGGCTGCGCTGCTGTCAATTAAAGACCAGCTCGCATCTCATATACAGACGCACGATTTTACTTTCACTTTAGACATAACAGGCTGTGTTTATATGTCAGGGTATCCGCGGGGTCTTGAAAAGTCTTAAAAGGTGATAAATCAATTTTGGGAAAATTAAGACCTTTATAAAGTATTAAAAAGTCTTATCACGGTTTTATAAAGTCTTAAATTTTGAAAGTATTTTGTTCAAGCTTTGTCAAAAGAGTTTGACTCCAAAAAGTGTTTATGAATATGTTTCTTTTCATCCCCATAAGTATTAAAAAACAACGGGGTGCTCAGTCTGAGATCGGCTCGGAGCGCGCGCGCCAGGGATGGACATTAGCACCGCCGCGCCACCAGCCAAATGCGGCTGATTTTGAGTTGTGGCGGTAAACTCGCTTCACCTACCGAGCTGTTTCACCTCTTTGTAAACTTTGTTCAATGGATGCGAGTGCTGCCGTATGTGCGCATTATGACCAGTCGTTTTCTCCGTCATCACTCGCGTGAAGACGCGCTGTGAGACTCGCGCGCGCTGAGAGAAGATCTGACGCTGTGCATCATCCGAGAGCGCGCGCGAGTCTCACAGCGCGCAAATATTGAGTTCTCTTTCAAGTCTTGCGCTTAAACGGACAAACTCACACAAGAAGTATGTCAACATGTCCATCTTGATGAGTATCCAAGCAGACAGAGTCTGAATATGCCTTAAGTGAACTGTATAGTGTGCACAGTCGAGAAAGACGAGCATATCCCTGCATCAGGTCTTAAAGGCGCAGTAGCCTTTACTGGTGCCTGAGTGATGCCCTTATGTTTAGTTTGACATTAAACAATGCTCTTGATTGAATAGCTTTTGTAAGTTTAATAAGGATTAATCTTTCATTTAAACAGTTAAATATGCAGTTATTTTACATTTGATTACTTTATTAAATTTCTGTCCCTTTCTGCAGGCCAGTAGGCATGTGCATTATTATTTAATGAACACATGAGTGAGGTCGAGTTAAACATTCTAGTTTGAATTTTATTTTTTGGTTTTTGGCTTTGGTTTCTTCTTTTTTTGTTTCGGCCAAGAATTTTGATTTCGGTGCTTCCCAATCCCTACTGACAATGTTCTGCTCGGTATGTTGTCAACACGCTTCAAAGAGGCCAAAACGAATAGTTTCATTCTTGGGACTAAAAACCATAAAACTGGAAGCCATAAAAGACCACAAATCATCGTGAAAATTGTCAGTATTTCATTGAGACTTGAGAATAAATAAACTGCTTAAGTATTGTAGAGCTTGTAGTATTAATTTTCACATGCAGTTACACATTGTCAGTTAAAAACAAAACAGTGGCTGGTAAAAACATTGAGTGGTAGACTTTGAAAAAAGTTAATTTCAATCCCTGGCGAGCGCCGTCTACGGGTGACGTCATGTATTTTGTGAAATGCACAGTTAGGTGATGTGTCGCCCTCCATACATTGCAAAACAGATAAGCAATATAAACCATACAAAATTGGCCTACGATAGAGATTTTAAGTCTACATTCGACTACAACTGTTTATTAAAGGTTTGTTGCCGATTAGACCTTGAAGTGCGATGAGGTCTTAAAATATTTTGAGAAGGTCTTTAAAAAGTCTTAAAAAGGTATTGAAATTAACTTCAGGATTCCTGCATATACCCTGTATGTTCACATTGTGTGTATTTGACAGTACTAGCGCAGTAAGACTACTTAGTCCAGTAATCCCGTGTGTTTGATAGGCTTTTAGTGTGCGCTCAACCCAAAACCGTGCACAAGCACCCGAATAAAATGTTTAACCGGAAAGGCTTTAAACGCATGTAAATAATGAACTTTGTGAATAACTATAGTGTTCTGTGAGTATAACTCTCTGACCCCAGCATTTCAAGCGTGGCTAAACACCCGCTAACTTTAGTGCGTAAGATTAGGCTACGCGCTGATATGAGCACATTTCCAGTGCACTAAAGTTAGCCACGCTGGTGTTTATAGACTCACAGGCTCACTCAAACAGAGCTGAAATATAAACGTAGATAAATATTTCAGACGGAGACAAATGGAAATAATATATTAAATTCACAAGCGCGTATTGAACCGTGAATGCCGTACCGAACGGTTCAATATTATATCGAGAATTGTCCTATTGTAGCGGGACGTTTGGGTTTACACTCTTCCTCTCGGGCAGGTCTGAGACTCAGGCTCGAGTTCTCAAAGGAGTCATGCGAGTGGGAATCCTGGCTAAAGGTCTGCTCCTGCGCGGCGACCGCAACGTCCAGCTCATCCTGCTGGCGGCCAAGAAACCCACCGCCTCTCTCCTGAGAACCGTCGCGGAGCAGCTGCCCAAACAACTAGCGGTAAGATTGCCCTTTTTGGTCGTGTTCGTGCATGTAAAATAATCATTTATGTCGAAGCTGCTGAAATCCGTTTTTGACTTACGACCTGTTATGCTCTTGAGGTTTCATCTCCTTCATTCTGGCTGTTACCCGGTGGAAATCAGCCACTGGAGAAATCACATGATCCCAGGTGTCATGACGGGTTTATTTATAGTGCAGAGCCTGTGGGTGAATTTCTGAAAGCTCGCCTGTGAATGTCACAGAAATATTGGGGTCAAATTTCACACCAGAATCAGAGGGGAAATAGTTTAAATTAAAATATATAAAGCAATTGAAGCATATTTGTAGGTCCACTACCTGACAACAAGTAAACATTTTCCCTAATTACTGTTTCCATCCACCTTTTTTACGTGCATTTTGGGATATTACATTAAAAACACTGAGGCTTTCAACTGAGGCTTATAATTTTTCTTATCTGATAATAAAACGCGCATAAAGTACTATGGGAACACATTTACTGAATAAATCCCTCCATGCCTATGGCCATGCCTCAGCAAAGGCCGTGATTGGATAACTAGACTAACCAGTGGACCAATGGCTTCGCATCATCTCAAACGTTGGTTTGGTGGTTTTTCAAACGATTGCGTTTCATCTGCACGCTTTGGACTCAAGTCCTTCGTTTATGATGGAGCGAGGAAAAGCCAGTTTCTTCCCAGATGGCAGCATCTTCCATTTTTATTAGAGCTATTGCACCAATTTCCCTGGAAGTGACTATTTTGTTCTTTTGAACACATGGGATGCTTTATTCGCAAATGTTTTATACCATATTCCAATTTGGCACACAAGTTAATTTCGCAGCTGGATGCTAAACTCATTACCGTGACGTACAGACAACGGTCATTTCCAGCGTTTACAATACTATTATTAGCCCCGTTTCCAGCAAAATTACCCGGAACAATTTGTACCAGGAACTTTTTTTACAGGAACTTTTCTCCCCCCCAGACCTGCAGCTGTCTGCGTTTCCACCGCTAAATAAAGTACCGTGAAGATTAGGCAGATTAGTCCGGCGATGTAGGACTGCGCGCGACTGCTCCTCCAAGTCAGTGACGGACAGAAATCATTTTTGCGTGTACCGATTGAAAGATTTAGTGGACTGTTTACTGTAGGGATGCGCGGTATACCGGTACTGGAAAAATACCGGTATATATTTTATTTAAAACGGTACGATATCATGATTTGGCACATTTCGGTATATGCTGCTGTTCCGAAGTTCACCGCTAGATGGCAGCGCGCTACCCAAACTGAGCCAATAACAACCGGCAAATGTGACAACAACATAGACGGACAAAATGGATAAAGCAGTTGAATCTCACTCAAGATGCCCAAAACGAATTAATAAAGAGAGGAGTAGAAGTGACATTTGTAATGACTTTGCTTATAAAACTGATGAAGAACCATTAAACCTAGCCAAGAAGCATCTGTCACTATCCTGACTTTAGGACTTATTAAGAGATCGACAGGTCAGTGGATCATTCAAACCATCTCATTTAGACATTTATTTTCTTTTAACACTGATCAACGCACACACATAACATAAGATCGAATATCACAATCTCCAGCGCTCGTTTCAACCAATGACATTTAGATCTCATTATATTTGCACACATACTATTGCACTATTTACATTCGCGTTAGACACAACCGCCTGTGTTTATGTGAATACTCACTAAAGACGGACATTTGTACATAATTCTGTGTATTTGACTGTTTAAGGAAACTTAATGTGTAATGTGCGAGCGTGACTAAGTGACAGGCGTGTGTGTGTGTGTGTGTGTGTGTGTGTGTGTGTGTGTGTGTGTGTGTGTGTCGTATGAGCTCATATCTCCTGTAACTGTTATTACGAAATACTATAAAATCTCTTGCGTGTTCAAATGATTTCCGTTCTCCATCCCGAGACGAGCGTGAAATGTTGAATCGGATTATGCAGATTGCTTTAGTGTAGTGCGACGTCTTTTGAAACCAGAAGCAATTTGCTAATTTTGAGAGATTTTTGCTGAAATTATTTCTCACAAGAAAGTTTTCAAATGACTGATTTGATGTGATAAGCTTTGCTGATTAATTTACTAATTAACATTTGTGGTAATTTCCCACTTTATAAACTCAAAACTTGCATAATTGTTCTCATTTGCGTGCAATATACCCGCGATAATATCAGACCTTGTGGTATCGATTTAATATCGGTACTTCGGTATTAGATTGTGGTACCGTACCGAAGCCAAAATTGTGGTATCGAGCCATCCCTAGTTTACTGAACGTTATCTAAACCGATCTGGTGTTTACATGTGATGACTTTCAGTCGCAATCATTTTGTCACATGCTGTTTGTCTGCCGCACCAAAAATGTCAACGCTGTTTTCTCCAGCAGCTGGAATGTGTTTACTGTAGCCATAGCAACTCTTAACGGCCACCAGGACTAATACAGTATTATATAATACGCTGTTTATTTAGTTGTAAAGTGTAATAATCATCTCAGAAGAAAAAAAATCTTCTGTCAGGCGCAGTTAAAGTAAAAACTGCCTGGGGCAATATACGCTGTGTCATTATTCCAACATTATCTTCATAACTTATGAAATAAAAAGTTTACCCCTCAGAAAAATTAACTTTCCTCTCTTGTCAACATGAGCGCGGCGCGCTGTCAGGTCATGTAAGGACACACACTTAAAAGTAATCGGTCAGGTCGTTTACATGGTGAAAAATAGACTGTAAAAATATGAATAACGAGTATGGAAGGGATTCAAGCTGTGCTGCTTTTGCTGGTTATGTATAGGTTTACTGAAGAGGTAATTAACAACGACAGGAAAGAGCACTAGCATATCCAGAAAGCTTGTAAAGCTAGATTTAAAATGACAATGTATATTTTTACGGCCATTGAATGGCTGAGATGAACGCGTGCCATCTGACAGAAAGAGCAAGACTAATATATACTGACACGAACCTCGCAAAAGACTTTTAAAAATGCCAGCTGAAATAAAATGCTAAACCAATCAGCATGTTCAGCGCCCAAGTCCCGCCCTCAAAAGTTCTTGAACTTTAAAGTTTTTTGTAGGTTTACTAAAGAGATAATTAACAATGACAGAAAAGAGCACTAATATGCGGATTCAGCAGCATATTCAGAAAGCTTGTAAAGCTAGATTTAAAGTGAAAATGTATATTATTATCAGCTATTACGGACATTGCACGTGAGATGGCTGAGACGAACGCGCGCCATCAGACAGAGAGCAAGACTGATATTTACGGACACGAACCTCGCAAAAGACTTTTAAAAATGCCGGTTGAAATAAAATGCTAAACCAATCAGCACGTTCAGCGCCCAAGTCCCGCCCTCGAAAGTTCCTGAACTTTGAGAAAGTACTACCTCGCGAGCAGGGCCGTTTGGAGGGGGAAATATTTACCCGGAACTTCATTTAGACCCTGGTTCCTGCGGTCTAAACACACCGAGCACCACCCGAAGTTCCTGGTTCCTGGGTAAAGTTCCTGTGGTGGAAACGGGGCTATTCATTATGTATGGATATGTTTTACAAATGTAATGAGGTTGTACATTGCGGTAATGACGGGGAAAATGTGATTATGTCATTAGCGTAATGTCAAAATGCAGTAAATCTTAAAAACACGCATTAATTACTTGATTTTTGGGATGAAATTTGACCCAGACCCTTATCATGTGATCCAGCCATATATAATTAAACATCACTGCAAATAAATGAGCTTTTTTATCTCTGCTGCTGCTTTTGTGGTCCGTGTATCTTTAACTGATCTTTAGTTCCACTGCCTGGTTACGACACCTACAGAGAGAGACTGGGGCGTGTACTTCATTTACATCGCCGTTTGACCTGTGCGTTATGCTGCAAAGCCTTTGAGTGTGGCTTTATACCACTGGGACTATAGGGGACATGTACTCGGGGGGCCCCGCCGTCTCCTCTGTAGTAATGCAAAGTGTCCTTTTAACCGGCAGACCTTTTCTGAAGATCAGTATGAGGTGCAGGTACACCCTGAGGAAGCCAACATCGTCATTTTTTCAAGCAAGGAACCAAAAATGCAGGTCACCATCTCTCTTACCTCGCCAGTGATGCGCGAAGACCCCGTCCCCAACATGGAGAAAGGTTAGAGAACCCGTGCTTTCCCTCAGCAGCACTTTGTGTTCCCTTTGGTTTAAACAAATACAAATAAAACAAGGATATTTCCATGCTGAAAATTTTCCATTAGTGAATTGGCCTTCCTGTTCATTTTTTATCCCCTTCCCCACCCTCATTTTCTTGTCTTTTTTTTCTTTTTGGTGGAGCCCATTATTTGCCCGGTCTTGCGTTGCTTTCTGAAAGTGTTTTTAAGGAATCAAAAACAGGATCTCTGACCTTTCTTTACCACTGTGGTGCAATATTGTACAAAAGTTGTGTTGTAAGATACATGAAGACTTCAGGAAGAGAGAGATTTTTTATCTTTGCTTACAAACTTTTCCAGGTTGTGTGTGTTTATGTATATTATACACTGATCAGGCATAACATTATGACCTAATTGTGTTAGTCCCCCTTTTGCTGCCAAAACAGCCTTGATCCATCAAGGCATGGACTCCACTAGACCCCTGAAGGTATGCTGTGGTATCTGGCACCAAGATGTTAGCAGCAGATCCTTTTAAGTCCTGTAAGTTGCGAGGTGGGGCCTCCATTGATCAGACTTGTTTAAGCACATCTCACAGATTCTTGATTAGATTGAGATCTGGGGACTTTGGAGGCCAAGCCAACATCTCAAACTCATTGTTGTGCTCCTCAAACCATTCCTGAAGCATTTTTGCTTTGTGTCTGGAGCATTATCCTGCTGAAAGAACCACAGCCACCAGAATACCGTTTCAATGAAAGGGTGTACATGGTCTGTAACATGGATGGAGGACCCAAGGTTTCCCAGCAGAACATTGCCCAAAGCATCACACTGCCTCCACTGTCTTGCCTTCTTCCCATAGTGCATCTTGGGGCCAGCCCTCCTTCTTCCATTGCTCTGTGGTCCAGTTCTGATGCTCACGTTCCACTGTTGGTGCTTTCGGCAGGGTCAGGGGTCAGCATGGGCACCCTGACTGGTCAGCGGCTATGCCGCCCCATACGCAACAAACTGAGCTGCTCTGTGTATTCTGACACCTTTCTATCAGATCCAGCATTAACATCTTGAGCAGTTTGAGCTCCAGTAGCTCGTCTGTTTGATGGGACCACACGGGCCAGCCTTCGCTCCCCACGTGCATCAATGAGCCTTGGCCGCCCATGACCCTGTGGCCGGTTCTCCACTGTTCCTTCCTTGGAGCACTTTTGATAGATACTGACCACTGCAGACCGGGAACAGCCCACAAGAGCTGCAGTTTTGGAGATGCTCTGACCCAGTCGTCTAGCCGTCACAATTTGGCCCTTGTCAAACTCGCTCAAATCCTTACGCTTGCCCATTTTTCCTGCTTCTCACACATCAATTTTGAGGACAAAATGTTCACTTGCTGCCTAATATATCCCACCCACTAACAGGTGCCATGATAAAGAGATCATCAGTGTTATGCACTTCACCTGTCAGTGGTCATAATTTTATGCCTGATCAGTGTTAAGTTTTGGGTGTGACAGTTGCATTTATTTTTGCATGTCGCTCATCCATTCCTGCAATATTATGATTTTATCATAAGATACATGATTCTTAACATTTAACACACTTGAAGACATTATTGTAAGTATCAATTTATATATAATTTTTTTTTTTGTGAAATCATAAATCTTTTATTTTAATTATTCTGTAAAAACAAGCTATTTTTCATACAGCGATTCCATTATAAAATGCATTTGTCACTCCCATAAATAAACTCTGTGGCCACTAATGCACAATAGTTTTACATGGTGATAACGGCAACATTTTGGACATTCATATCTGTAAATAAGACTAAATCTAAACTAGTTTAACTCGATTGGCTTTATTCAACCAAACCGAAGGAGAATGTGGATTTTATCATGCACCATGTGGCTTAAAACAGTATTGTCCTCTCATCCTGAAGTTTTTGAACGGTGACCTCAAACCACTTCTGAAATTCCGACTTGTAATCTGAGGTCATTGCTGTTTTATTTTGTTAACGATATTCTCAGTTCTGTTTCTTTCGAACAACCAAACGTTCTCCATATTTGTCCTGTTTGGGTTTGTTAATCATTTGCCCTCGGCTGCAGCAACAGACCCAAGCAATAATACTTTCCATTTACATCTTTTGCATAACATTGCAACAATTTTTTTAGGAACCTGGACGTGTTGGAAAAACCCTTGTCTTGTGACGTTTCAGTGTTGTCACTTTTTTTTTGTGTGGATGTTTTGTAATTATATTAACACAACCTAGTTCCACAAATCTCCCCCAAAAACTTGTTTCATTTATTTCACAATAATTTTGTAACATGTTGTTTACTTTACTATATTACAATTACTAAAGTGTTAATTTCAATTTGTCGTTCCTACGTGTGTCCTTGCAGTGTCAGAGAAAGACCCTCCAGATGTCCTCAACCGGATCAAGTGCCTTGAGTATTTAGCGGCTCTGCGACATGCTAAATGGTTTCAGGTAAAAAAGGACTTTGAAAGTTTACAATGAGTAATTTTAGGACAGGTGTTAATTGTACGTAATATTTCAGGGCCGTACACGTAATCATAACTTTGCGATTAGTGTCTGAGAATCTCCTTTGAAATTGTATTTTGCTACCCTTACAAGCTATTCATAATACAATAATTGAATTAATTTAAATTACATAGAGAAAAATTCTTTCTGAAAACGTAATAGCTACTCAACAAGTTACTAGCAAAACGTAGATAAATACAGTGAATTTAGGCTCTAAATTCACTTGATATTTTAGAAATAGCTATTGGGAAAGCTGATGAAATTGCTTTAGCCTGAACCAGAAACACGCTTTCCGTTTCTATGCTCGATTTCATTCATAGTTGTGTTCCTTAATTTGTCTGGCTATCCCCAGACCAAGCTCAGTTTAATTTTTAACATTTTTTTGAGGAGTCTGTTCTGTATTTTCTACTGCACAAGAGGTGTGATCAACGAGCATAGTTCAAATGACTCTACGCAATTGGATAGTCCTTCAACCAATCAGACCACAAGACGTGCGATATAAACGGGCAACGACACATCGCTTCTCTATCCGTCATCGTGTGAAACCCGGCAATAGCGTGCCAGGTGGATAAGCCAATCTGTGATTGGTTCCCACAAAAGTGTAATGGAAGCAGTAGAAATGAATGTACAGTTTAATGGACATTTGTGTAAAGGAATATTGCAATGTGTTGCACATTCTCGTTATTTCCCACAAGGGGCGCTATAGTGTACATTAGCTTAAGCTAGTTTTCTCAAATCGTCTACTGTCAATGTGAAACAACAATTTAAAGAATATCACGATACGTTACAAATTGTCGTTATTTCCACAGGGGGTGCTATAGTGTTTGTAAGCTAGTTTTCTCAAATCGTCTACTGTCACGTTGGAACAACAAAAAAGAATATCGCAGTGTTACGAATTCTCGTTATTTCCACAAGGGGCGCTATAGTGTACGTTAGCCTAGTTTTCTCAAGTCAACTATTGTCACGGTGGAACGAACAATTTGATACGAATATTTTAATGTTACGAAAGTTTATTGTTAACATGTTTGCAAGATGGTTAATCTTAATAATAAGTAGTTATGTATTTTCAATGGAACTGTTCGCTTACTAGTGTTTGCATGCATAGTTGTTATATATTACATATATTTCTGACTTTTGACTCGACCATTTTTCAGTACAATGTAACAGAATTAGGGTTACCATTTTAGCATTAGCACTTACATTTTTATCAACAACTAAAATGCAGTCGTTAGCTATGATTATTGCGTATTAATGATTTTTATCCACAGGCACGGGCAAACGGTCTTCAGTCTTGCGTCATCATTATTCGGGTTCTGCGGGACCTGTGTCAACGCGTGCCAACCTGGGGCAAGATGCCCGACTGGGTCAGTTAGATTTCTTTGCTAACGAGGATTTAATTTCAGCTAAAATGGATGTAATAACTAATGTGTTGTTTTCTTTCGTGAAGGCCATGGAGCTGCTCGTAGAAAAAGCCATTAGCAGCGCCTCCGGCCCCCTCAGTCCTGGAGAAGCTCTGCGGAGGGTCCTCGAATGCATCGCCACCGGGATTCTCCTGCCAGGTAGGACCAAAGTTATTTTAGTAATATTCATATACTGTTGTAGTATTTTGAAGAAGCTTTTATTTCTGTATTTCTGTTTTTATTTAAGTAAAAATAAATGTGGCATTTCTGTCTTTTTTTTCTTCCTTTTTTCTTTTTTCTATTTGTTTTATTTTTATTCAAGTTTTAATATTTTTAGTACTTCAACTTCCTTATTTTATTTCAGTTAGTTGCCAAGGAAACTTTCTAATTTTCTCTTACATTTTCTAAGTTGAAGTTTTTCATCTAACATTTATTTCAGTTAGTTAGCCAGTGATGCTGAAATGGCAATAAGCTTGTACTACTACTTCTTGGTTAGTTGCCAAGGCAACATTTTATGTTTAAGTTTGTTATTCAACAAATATTTATTGGAGTTAGTTGCCAAGGCAACATTTCTCATTTATGTTTAAAGCAGCACTAGGTAACTTTTTAACCTTCTTAATATATTTTCAAGACTCTTGTGATGATAAATCGACTTACAATAGGTTGAATGACACGTCTGCCATAGCCTGATGGGGTCTGTATCGTTTTAATCATACTTTTAAACTTCGGGTTTCGGGTAGTAACCCGAAAACAAAAAGAACTACAAAATTCGACTGCTTTACGGCACATACGTCACTTCCACCAACACACACACTTCCTTACATTCGGACGTACGAGCCCAACTTTGTTCGTCGGATGTTATAGTCATGTCCGAAGCAGCAGAGACAAATAAGAAAGAAAAGGTTTTGTTGGAGGAAAGCAATAAGAGGAAACGAAAAAGTGATGGGATTAAAGGCAGGACGAGGATCAACATGTGACCAGCGTTTGCTCGTCGGCGTGAGCTGAAGGAGGCGTGCCCGACCGATGCTGTCCTGCTTGTTATGGTGATTACCGACCACTCAAACATTGAACTGAAGTATCATATAGATTCTGTAAAACGCTAACCAATAGACTACTATAATGACGCTGGCTTGTAAACGCGACCATTAAATAGACATACGGGGTCCGCGGGTTATGAGACGACCCGCGCATCACTAGTTCAGGGCTATCAGGGTTGTCATGTCGACAAATGCACGCGCGATGGCATCCCCTGATGTAGGATGATTGAGCTTACGACAGTAGTTGAGTGCATTATTTTTTCCCAACTGTAGGGGGACCCCGAGAGCAAAAGTTACCCAGTGCTGCTTTAAGTTTTTCATCTAATATTTATTCAGTTATTTGCCAAGGCAACATATAATTTTTGTTAAAATTGTGTACGTTTTTAATCTATTTCAGTTAGTTGCCATGGCAACATTTCTAAGTTTTGTTTGTGTTTTCTAAGTGTTATAAGTTTTTTCGTCTAATATTTATTTCGATTTGTTGTCAAGGCAACATTTCTCATTTATGTTTAAGTTTTTCGCCTAATATGTATTTGATGAAATGTCTCTCTGACCCTCAGATGGTCCAGGTCTTCTCGACCCCTGTGAGAAAGGTCAAACGGACTCTTTGGGAAGCATGTCGAAACAAGCTCGGGAAGACGTGACCGCTAGTGCACAGGTACTAAACGGGTGTGACCTGCCAAAATTCCCATTCGTTTCATTGAAGCTATTCTGAAAAAGCGGCGTCTCTTGTGTTTTTCAGCACGCACTGCGACTGCTGGCTTTCCGTCAGGTCCATAAAGTTCTCGGCATGGGCTCCTTACCGGCCTCCAAAGCCGCAGCTCGAAACCGCAAGAGGCGACGAGACGACAGCGACACCGGGGAGGGAGAAGCAGACGAAAAGAAGGATAAAAAAGACGACTAGCGATCCTTGAGACGTCCGCATAATCTCTGTCCTTTACAGTGTATAAATACCACTCAAAGAGGAAAAGATAACACTTGATGGTTCCGTTTTCTCAAAAGGACAAAAGATGGAAAAAAAAAACTTAGTTGTTCCCCTTTTATGATGTAATACGTCTTTCTATTACATCTGAGCTGAAAATAAGCCGAATGATCAGATGATGACCGATCAGCGGCCACATGTAATATAAACAGATCCTGAACGCCACGTTAGCTCTATTAGGCACTTTCACATATTATGGCACTTAATTAAAAGCTTTAATCATCCCGACACAGGCCAGTCTTTTTTATGTTTACATCCGATATATAGTGGGGACCAAAAGCCTGAGACCAGATTTAATTTTTCACACATTTCAATATGGAAATAAACAAGATTTATGATTTGAAAAACAATCATTGTAACAAAATCAGCAACGAATGAAATCAAGGCACACCGACAGCCGTTTACCGTTTGCAAATATGATTTTTTTTAAATTATAAAAATATTAAATGTGGAAAAGTCTCAGACTTTCGGCTCCCACTGTATATGAAAAATATTTAGATATATTTATGAATATAAATAAGTTCTATTCTATATAATATTATTATACAATAATATTATGTATGATGCTAATGCAAAGAAATTAGTTGTATCTTTAAAAACAGTTAAGTTTTTAAAATAAGTAGTCTGTAGTACTCACTAATAAGCTGTTAAAATCGACACGATTGGGCTTTGTGTGTTTGTTTATTAACCCGACACTGGATTTACACACGTTTAGGCATCCGATCTGCAGCCGCTTGAATCACGCGGTGCGCGAACATAGACTTATTGCTTCTCTGCTATCATTATTTTTATTTGCATACTGAATAATCGCTCATTTCACGGTGAGAAGCTGGCGTTTCGACAGGGTATGGTCTGTGGTTCGTCACACGTGCCTGCGGTAAAGATTTAAAGTACTTGAAATGTGAACGAGGAGGTGAATTTCCGGTTCTTCATATTGCAATATAATATAATGTAATACCTCTCTATTCTTACGTTTTTTATACAGAAGAGTAAAATCTAACGAGAGATGCGCACTGTAGTGTGGTTTGCTATTAGTACATTGATTATTCATATCGCCTGAATTACGTTCTGCCACTTGTTTTTATGTCTGCAATCGTTTCCCGGCATTTTTAAATGTTCCTGCTGAGTGTTTGTTCTCGTTTTGTAGGACTGTGAAGAATTATATTGTGATCTTTCATTTGGAATATCTGTGTAGTGCTGCTTAACAAAATAAACACAAAAACCATCGGACAGTCTGTCTGTTTTGGCTCTTTCTTTTTGTTTTTTTTTCTCAAGATATTTTTACCATCATGTATGGTCATAAATGTGGTGGAAAAAACACGTCAGAGCTGCGACATGCATATCATGAGGAAGTGAGTGTGTGTGTGTAATAAACCTCTGGTGAGTGTGTAACCGCTCATACGGACTACTGACACCAGCAAACATTCTTCTGCCGTCCAAACCAAGTCCTGGTGAGTGAAATGAAACTGAAAAACATCAAGGATATCACTTCAGCTGGTTTTAATGGAACATAGCACTGTTACTGGGGTTAGAAAGCTGCTGGGCTGTTATTGTCTAGAAGTATTTCTATTGATACTATTTTAAAGTTAAGTAGTCAATTCAGTTTTGTGTTGTTAAAATAGGTTTTTATCCATTTTTCAAAAAAAATCTTTTTACGTTTCTAGTGTGTGTGTGTGTGTGTATATATATATATATATATATATATATATGTATATATATATAATATATATGTGTGTGTGCACTAAAAAGGCTTTTTTTTTTAAATGGCCCAAGACAATCAGGAAAAAAAAAAAAAGTCCAAATATTATGTATTTGGGCCTTTTCATATCTTAAAGTTTGACCATTTTTAATAATCTTTTAGCTTTTTTGTCGTTAATGTGTTATACTTAAGAAATTCTTGTGTATATTTTTAATTATAATTATTTTAAGGGCCATTTTGATCACCTTTTTAGCATTTTTGTTTATGTAAACTTTGTTTTAGATGTTTTTTTTTTTTTTTTTTTTGTGGGTCCATTTTCCTCCGTTTCTAATAACTTTTAGCAGTGACCACTGTGAAAATGTACTTTTAATTATAATCGTGTATGGAGTTAAGTAACCTGGACCGTACTTGTTTTCATGTCTTTAACACCTGGATCCCCTGCTGTAACCTGATAAAACACGCCAGCGCCATCGTCTTGGCTTTTCCCCCTCAGTCTTCTCGAGCAGACTGAAGTCCTGAAGCGCTGCTGATGCTCAGTACTCTGTAAACTCATGGCCATGGTAAGCGAGACTTGTTGTTAAATGTTGTCCGACCCCTGGACGTTTACACGCCTCACCTCTGTCACTTCTTACTCCAGAAGAACTGGACGGCAGGTACGCAGTGTGTGGCCAAAAAGGAGCACTGCAAACCTAAAGCGGGGGAAATACCGTATCACAAAGGAGACATCTTGACTCTCTTGGGGCCTGGAACGGTAAAACAAGCACCTATTTCTGAAATCATAAAGTCACCAGCGTTTGGGTACGGTCACAACAAGAACAATAACAATCATTCTAATCCCAGAGAATGGAAGTCTGCGTAATTTTATAATGAGACAGTGAAATTATACTTCTGGAATAACTTTTCTATCATTTTTTTTTTCAGTTAAAGGATTAGTCTCATTCAAGTGTTCATGACTTTCTTCAGTTAAAAATAAATGAAGTTTTTTGAGGAAAACTTCCAGGATTTGAGGAAAACTTCCAGGATTTTTCTCCACATAATGGACTTCAATGGTTGAAGGTCCAAATCAATGCAGTTTCAGAGGAAGAGCTTCAGACGATCTGATGATCCCAGAGGAATAGGGTCTGATCTAGACAAACCATTTTTTTGGACCTTCAACCCATTGAAGTCCATCATGTGGAGAAAAATCCTGGAATGTTTTCCTCAAAATACGTCGTTTCTTTTCAACTGAAGAAAGTCAGGAACAACTTGAGAGGGGGGTGAGTAAATCATCAGGAAATGTCTATTTTGAAGTGAACTAATCTTTTAACAGTAAAAACATTTAAGCGGCAGACGACGAAACTGCAGCGCGCGCTAAAAATAAACATTATCGTCCGTTACATTTCTTGGTGCTGTCCTTAAAGGGATAGTACACCCACAAATGAAAATGATTTACTCGCCCTCAAGTTGTCATAGGTGTACATGACATTCTTCTTTCAGACGAATACAAGCAGCTATGTTAAAAAAAAACCTTCTGAAGTGAATCGATGGGTTTGTGTAAGAAAAAATATCCATATTTAACATGTTATAAGTAAGGGATAATGTCCACCCAGCCGGTTATCGCAGAATAAACCCTGACAGAGTGATCAGGACCCCGACGCGGAGCATCACTCTGAGGGGGTTTATTCTGCGATTGTCTTGAGATTAAATATTTTATTAGCTCTTCCGCAAAGCTTCCGTGAAGAAAAACAGTTCCAACCTGCTTTAAGCCTTTATATTTTGCTGCTAAATGTTGAAAATGAATGCTGAGAGGGTTAGTTCACCCAAAAATGAAACCAAGCCTATGATTTACTCACCCTCAGGTCATTATAGGTGTTTATGACATTCTTCTGTCAGACAAATACAATCGGAGTTATATTTAAAAAGTCCAGCCTAACGTTAATCCAAGCAACCTAGTTGTAACGTTAGCTGTTTTTGAAGTCCATAAAAAATGCAGCTGTCCGTCAAATAACGTGCTCCACACGGCTCCGATGGGTTAATAGAGCCTTCTTCGAATCGATGCGTTTGTGTAAGAAGAATATCCATATTTAAAACGTTATAAAGGAAACCTGCCTTGAAGTCTTCCATTGTGACCCACGGCTGTTTAAGACACAAGATGGCGCCAGCGTTAAGCATAGAAGTAGAACCGGTCAAGATAACTCGTAGTACCCGGATGAGCGGGTGTTATCTGGGAATAACCGCTGGAATGTGCGATTGACCAATCAGAATCAAGTATTTCACAGAGCCGTGTAATAAAGTAAAATATCCAGCTTCCGGCAGACCGCTTTCCGTAGTCAAATTCAATATGGTTACTATCATTCAGTAAGCATTTGGAAGTCCACACACCACATCTATAACGATGATTATTTTCTAAACACATTTGATGAACAATAAAAACATTTTCAGCCAATCAGAATCCACCTGGCTTTAATGAGCGCAGGCATTTAAAGCGGCAGGCGCACGCTTAAAGGAATAGTTCACAAGAATGAAAGAAAATGATAGTTTATGAAGTTTTAAATATGGATATTCTTCTTACAAAAACACATCACTTCAGAAGGCTTTTACTATCCCACTGGAGTTATAATGGATGGATGCGCTTGTTAGTGCACTATTTAATGCCGTTATAAAACTGAGAAGAACAGGATATTATTTAATAACTCAGATTGTGTTCGGCTGAAGTCATATACGCCTAGAATGGCTTCAGGGGGAGTAAGTTATGGGATAATTTTTATTTTTGGGTGAACTATCCCTTTAATAATCCGAATGTTACAGGCCGTTGGTGTGGATGGGATGCAGTTATCGTTGTTTTTGTTGCTTTGCTAAAATACCTTTTCAGAGAGAAAGAGAATACAGAGCCAGACACAACACAACAGGAGAGGAAGGGCTGGTCTCGGGTTCGAACCTCAGGGAAAGGGAAGCCCTCCGAATCGACCCAAAGCTGAGCCTCATGCCGTAAGTTAGACGGTGTGTGAATTTCTGAGGAACAAGCTCAGCTACAGGATGTGGTTAATGTCAGCAGGGCTGAAAATAGGCCTCGGTCTTCTCTCATGCGCCTCACAGATGGTTTCATGGCAAAATCTCAGGACCGCAGGCCACCAGCAAACTCAAGCCCAAGGACGACGGGCTTTTCTTGGTGCGGGAGTCCGTCCGGCACCCCGGAGACTTCGTGCTGTGTGTGTGCTTCAACCAGCAGGTCTTCCACTACCGCGTCATCTTTCAGAACAACAAACTGACCATCGACAACAAGGAGTTCTTCTACAACCTCATCGACATGATCGAGGTGCGTCTGCTTTATCTGTGTGTTCAGTGTTTCACTGGCACATCCGCTGCTGTGTGCTGTGGTTTAGAAGGGAAGCTGCAACTCGGCCACCAGTGTGTGTGTGTGTGTGTGTGTGTGGTGATAGTTAGAAGACACTTTGGACACAGTTAAAGGAAGTGTATGTAAGATTGTGGCCAAAACTGGTACTGCAAAAGACTTTTAAATGACTGTAGAGCGGTGTATTCCCCCCCCCACCCCCGACTCGAGGTTGCCCAAACACTACTGACTTCCTGATTGGTCGATAGGTGGCTTCAAGCCAAAACACAACATGTCAACATCGACATCAGTTGAGCTGCAACTTTAAAATGACAATATCCTGGCCGGACTACTGTTGTCAGTGATAGAAGTGTTTTAAAATGAACATGATTTCTTAATGTCTAGTGACATATCAGGGCCATTTTATGATTCATTGAAATACATTTCTTACATACAGTTCCTTTAAAGTGTGTGTGCTGTGCCATTCTTTTGAGTAGTTTATTATTGGAGCAGGTTTTACTTTTCAAAACATTCAAGATTTCGAAATCATTACTTTTGTTCCCCTTTAATGTATTGAGGGGGTTTTTATTATTAATTTTGGGCTATTCTTTATCAACTTTTAGCTATTTTTTTTTTAAAGGGGGTTGTAGACGATAACATTTATTATTATTTTATGATTTGCTAATTATGTTTGTTTGGGCCTTTTTTCATAGGCTTTTGGTCATAACATTTTATTTCCACCCATGAGATTTTCAAGCGGTGTGAAGAAAATATTATTTTATATAATGTGTATATGGGTTTTTAAAATGATTTTATTCTGGCACTATTAATTTATACACACACACACAATTTATGTATATTTATTAATATATATATATATATATATATACATACACATTATATATGCATGATGAAAATTATATAAATATAAACGTAATCTATTAAGTATTAATAAATCTAAATAAATGTTTTTAAATCATTTATAGTTATATATAGTATCTCAGTTATATATAACACACACACTTTATATATATATATATATATATATATATATATATATATATATATATATATATATATATATATATATATATATATATGCAAACTAAATATTAACTTAATAATGTTTTTTACATTTCTTAAACTTTTTTTTTAAACTTAGTTATTTCATGCATATTTATTTTTATTATATTTTTTTGGGATGTTTTTCACATTTCATATTAGTTTTTTGGAGGGCATTTTAACCATTTTTAATCACCTCTTGTGCAACAAATTATTATTATAATATTTCAGTGTATTGAGTTAGTCAAATGTATTTTGGGCCATTTTTATTGTTTTTTCTTCATTATTATTGTGGCTCTGTTCTGCTTTTTGAAACTGATACAGAGGTGAAGTATAGCATCATGAAACTGTCAGCTCTCTCCCACACACACCGACTCAAACTCTAATGGCGGTGTTTTGAAGACTTTATATTGATCGTGAACTCTGTGCTCGTGTCTCAGTTTTACAGCAGAACTCAAGGAGCTCTCGCTGTTGTTCTGCTGAAGCCCAAGAAGAAGGAAGGCACTAAATCTGCCGAGAGCAAGCTGTTGAAATGTGAGTGTTTATGCGGAAGAAAGAGCTCCACAAATCCTGATGTCTATAGTTAACGTGTGTGTGTGTGTGTGTGTGTGTGTGTGTGTGTGTTCGCAGCCGGCTGGCTCTTGGATCTGTCGAAGCTGACGTTAGGAGAGGTCATTGGAGAGGGCGAGTTCGGCGGTACGCTGCTCTTCTGTGTGTGTGTGTGTGTGTGTGTGTGTGTGTGTGTGGGGGACTCATGGGCTGTAGTCGTGGTTCTCTCAGGGAAACACTAGAGGGCAGCGCTTGATCTGCGGACGCTAAATATAGCACTAGATGTAAAACACGTGAGAGTATGTTATTATGCTGTAAAATTCAACATGAAGTAATTATATATATATATATATATATATATATATATATATATATATATATATATATATATATATATATATATATATATATATATATATATATATATATATATATTTGAAAATAACTATATATATTTATTTTTCGGCATGAACAATTAAGCACTTTTCCCCCCTCCGTTCTCATCACCAAAAGTGCAAATATTATTTAATAGAACAATATTTTGAAATTAATCAAAAAGTTAATATAAATTAAAAATAGTGCTAAATTAAAGAAAAAAAAGTCCAGACATATTAGATTATTATAATATTATATCAATATAAAACATTACTATTGATATTTTTATCTATATATATATTTTAAATAGAATTAATTATATATTTTTAAGTTTGGTACATAAATATGATATATGAACTAAAAAATAACTTAATATAAAATTAGTTTAATTACACACACTGTTATACTTATATATATATATATATATATATATATATATATATATATGATAAAAATGGAAATACATTTATAATAAATATATGCATTAATCTTAAAACATGTATACATATATTATATATAAACAATATAAAATATAAATATCTTAATACAAATTTTAATTAATGTATTTTAAATGAAAAGTATAAATAAATATTCAATTAATGTTTGTTTATTTATATGTGTGTGTGTATATATATATATACATACACACACACACACACACAATTTAAATGTATGTATGCATAATAAAGATGTATATTACATTTATAATAAATCAATCACTCGTATATGGCTTAATGTTATTACAGTTAATAAATATACTAAACTATGTAAAATATAAGTATCTTATTTAAATTAGCTGTATTTATGACAATGTATATGAACTAAATATTAAATTAATAATATTTAATAGGCTATGCCATAATTACAATTTTATATATATTATGTCTGAAAAAATGTAATAATCCGTTAAACATATGAATATATATATGAGGCTTATTAAAAAGGTTTCACTTAACACTCTCAGTGCCTGTTGAACGTCTAGACAGTATTTGAAGCTTTTGTTTTATTTTTAGCACTGCTAGGTTATTGCATTAACGCTGTCTGCTGATACACACACGGCCGTCATAGGAAGGGGTGTGTGTGCGTGTGTGTGTCATGAAGTTCATCTGACACTCGTGATGATTTTCCAGCCGTGTTCGAGGGTGTGTACGCCGGCCAGAGAGTCGCCGTGAAGAACATCAAGTGTGACGTGACCGCTCAGGCCTTCCTCGAAGAGACGTCGGTCATGACGTAAGAGCGCGCGTGTGTGTGGGCGCGTGTGTGTGTGTGTGTGTGTGTGTGTGACACATGCTCATGAGGTCCTCTGTTCCAGGAATCTCCATCATAAGAATCTGGTGCAGCTGTTAGGAGTGATTCTCCACAACGGCCTTCACATCGTCACAGAGCTCATGGCCAAGGTACAGCCGTGTGTGTGTGTGTGAGTGAGTGTGTGTGTGTATGTGTGTTCTGACAACGTGTGTGTGTGTGTTCTCGTCACAGGGGAATCTGGTGAATTTTCTCCGCACGCGAGGCCGGTTCGCGATCAGTGCGCCTCAGCTACTGCGCTTCTCACTGTAAGAACGAACACACACACACACACACACACACTGCCCCTGCCCCTGCCCCTAAACCTACACACACACACACACACACACACACACACACACACACACACACACACACACACACTGCCCCTAAACCTACCCATCACAGGAAACATTCTGCATTTTTACTTTCTCAAAAAACCTCCTCCTGTGTGATTTATAAGCCTTTTGAAAAGTGGGGTCATGGGTAATGTCCTCATATTTCACCCTCACCTGTAATACCTGTCATACCCATGGCATTATACACATTTGTGTGCTGATGTTTCACACACACACACACACACACACGATAAAATTCACACGGCCTTTCATCTGCAAAGTTTAAATAGAGAAGTATAAATGCCATATTTCACTCAAATCAGAAGATATACGTTATATATTTAGCTTAAAGAAAATAATTTATTTTTGCATGACAAGCACATTATTTCATTTTTATTATTATTATTGTTACTTGTTATATATTAAGTTATTATTATAATTTTTTTAAATGCATAGCCTTGTGTGCTATTATTGGTATTATGTTAGTAAGAAATGTATTTATTTAAGTATCATTTAATTTATTTATTATTATTATTTTGTATAAACATAATGAGAAATTGAATTTTATTTTAAAACCATAAATAGCTTTTATAATTTTTTATGTGCTATTTTTTACTAAGAATGAATTAATTTCTCGTTTTGGCTTCATTTTATTTATTTATTTTTCGTTTATTATTGTTATTTGTATAATGAGAATTTTCTTTATGTATAAAAAGATATATTTTTATTTTCGTATTTTGTGCTATTTTGGGTACTATTATAGAACGAATATTATTGTTTTTATTTAAATAAAATTTGATCTATGTATATGTATTATACAAAAAAAGAAAAAAGCTTATTTTTTATGTATTTAAAATAATATAATAACATGTTTGTGCGTTTCACCCATAGTCTGGACATCAGGAATTAACACCGTGTCTTTGTTTGTGTGTGTGTGTGTGTGTGTGTGTGTGTGTGTGTTTCTCAGAGATGTTTGTGAAGGTATGGAGCACCTGGAGTCGAAGAAGCTCCTTCACCGAGACCTCGCCGGCCGCAACATTCTGGTGTCCGAGGACGCCGTCGCCAAAATCAGTGACTTCGGTCTGGCCAAGGTCAGTTCAACGGCAACCGACAACTCAAAGCTGCCGATCAAGTGGACGGCTCCTGAAGCCTTAAAGAGCAAGGTGAGAGATGATCACCTGAACCAATATCAATGAACACCTCCTGTGCTTTTATCCCATGATCATCTGTCTGGAGTGTGTAATGTTCCTGTTCTTCTCTAAATCAGTGTCAGTGTTTCTGAACTCCCTCCATTGTAGTCTAGAGTCTTCTTCTGGGAACGAACACGTCACAATATTCCTCATTTAAATAATTAATATGCAGAATAAAGGGGTGGGGCCTGGTCGAGTTGTGTTGTAAGGGGCGGGGCATTTTCCAAACACACTCCTATCGCTTGATCAGTCACAATCAAGCGGCTACCTCCCGCGATCTCTCTTGAAGCCAATACAGAAGTGACTTAAACTGCAGTTCCTCGACTGGCCACTAGAGCGGCTCCAGAAGCAGCAGAATCTCATTGAGCCTCATGTTTAAATGCCCAACTTTACAGCAGAATAAAACATGTTTACAGCCTGAGACAAATTGTGGTCTATACGGCTAATTTTGCTCTTCATGACGACTGTGATGGGAGTGAATTTTTGTATAACTCATTCGTTTACGTTATATAACGCCTTAAAGTTCTGCAAAATTAAGGGCGTGGCCACTTTGAGTGACAGGTGGATAGCCATTTGTCTGCTGTCTGTCATCACGTCACCTAAGCTCCGCCCACATCCCGCCTCTTTTCTGTTATTCGGGAGTGACGCACAATGACTCGCTGCTAAGATGGTGACGTCCAGCTCGTCTCTACTTTAAGCTTCAGAACGGCTTATTGGAATCCTATGGGTGACGTCACGGACACTACGTCCATATTTGTTTACAGTCTGTGGTCACAACACACCGCTCCAGCTGACCAATCAGAGCACAGTGTGCTTTTCAGAAGGCGGGGCTTCATAGAGACAGGAACTAAACAGAGCATTACTGACAGACTAGAGACGAGCTGCAACAATGGAGGATATGAGGAATAATCAACATTCAAGCAGGAAAACCTGCTCTAGTAGAGCTAGTCTCGGACCGTTGGCTGAACGTCTGAAGCGTATGGGACACTTTTTTTGGAAAGTTTCGAAGTTGTCATCATCTGATGTCCCCGAGACGAGTGTGTTAACGGTCTGTCTAGAAACAAATACCGTGACTCCAAACTTCCTCGTGGAAGAAGAATGCCGGCGTGTTTATAACCGCGACAGCAATCGCTCCTCAGGATCAGAAAAAACGCTGGGTTTTCAAAAGGATGTGAAGTTCGTGGTTCCATTCTTGCAGGAAACTTACACAACGTGTAATTAATAGATGCACACCGGTCTGTTATTGCAGGGAATTTAATTTTTTTTAACGCCCCTAAACATGACGCGGAACTAAACAAACTCTAATTGGCTGCGTTACATGTCAATCAAACGTCCTCTAAGGCGGGCCTTGACCAATGAAATCTGCGATAGTCTGTTGGAAATTTCTCAAATGATCGTTGTTTTCAGAAACGGCTTTATTCACACCAACCAAAGGAAGAAAGCCGGAGTGGTTTTGCAGAAGACACTCCTGTCCCTTGGCCGGTCTGACGTATATGTTCCAGCAGTCTTCCCAAAATGGCAGTTAACCTTCAGTTATTTCTTTAGTTGTTTTCCTGGCTCACACGTCGCCACATTCCCACAAGTTCTTTTTCTGTCGATCAAACATCATCTGGATGTGATTTTGGAGCACATTCTTCACATCAACACAATACAATACAGGACAAACGCGAACTCTGCACACTGATACATAAAAGATAATAGTGTCTTTTCATACAGCTTATTAAGCCTTAAACTTATTGACGCTTAAAGGAAGTTTATGTAAGATTGTGGCCAAAACCGGTACTGCAATCACTTTCAAATGGCTGTAGAGCGGCGTATCCCCCTCCCCCTCCCCCTGACTCGAGATTGGCTGCAGGATCAGCAGGAACGTTTGTAGTTCTGCAGCTGTGGTAATTGGAGCAGATCTGGCAACCCGGATGCCCAAACACTACTGACTTCGTGATTGGTCCATAGGTGGAGGGCGGAGCTTCAGGCCAAAACACAACATGTCTACATCAACATCAGTTGAGCTGCAACTTTAAAATGGCAATATCCTGGCCGGACTACTGTTGTCAGTGATAGAAGTGTTTGAAATGAACATGATTTCTTAATGTCTAGTGACATCTCCGGGCCATTTTATGATTCATTGAAATACATTTCTTACATACAGTTCCTTTAAATCATAAACTCCAGACCTTCTGCCCAAAACATCATCAAGGCATAACCGCTCCTCTTTCTGACGCCCTTCCTCTGTTCCTGCAGAAGTTCTCCACCCAGTCGGACGTGTGGAGTTATGGAGTGCTTCTGTGGGAGATCTTCTCCTTCGGACGACAGCCGTATCCAAAGATGGTGCGTTTCTTTCCGTCTCACGTGTCTGAAGATATCCTGCTGTCCTCTTCATAAGGGTTTTTCTGGTGTGTGTGTATGTGTGAGGGCGCCCTTGTTTACATTACATTGTGGGGACCAGCCAGCGGTCCCCACTTTCCAAAAGGCTTATAAATCACACAGGATGGGTTTTTTTGAGAAAGTAATAATGCAGAATGTTTCCTGTGATGGGTAGGTTTAAGGGCGGTGTGTGTGTGTGTGATGGGTGGGTTTAGGGGCAGTGTGTGTGTGATGGGTAGGTTTAGGGGCAGGGTGTGTGTGTGTGATGGGTAGGTTTAGGGGCAGGGTGTGTGTGTGTGTGTGTGATGGGTGGGTTGAAGGGGCAGAGTGTGTGTGTGTGTGTGTGTGTGTGTGTGTGTGTGTGTGTGTGATGGGTAGGTTTAGGGGCAGGGTGGGTGTGTGTGTGTGTGTGTGTGATGGGTAGGTTTAGGGGCAGGGTGTGTGTGTGTGTTGGGTAGGTTTAGGGGCAGGGTGTGTGTGTGTGTGTGATGGGTGGGTTTAGGGGCTGTGTGTTTGTGTGATGGGTAGGTTTAAGGGCTGTGTGTGTGTGATGGGTAGGTTTAGGGGCAGAGGGTGTGTGTGTGTGTGTGTGTGTGATGGGTAGGTTTAGAGGTAGGGTGTGTGTGTGTGTGATGGGTAGGTTTAGAGGTAGGGTGTGTGTGTGTGTGATGGGTAGGTTTAGGGGCAGGGTGTGTGTGTGTGTGTGTGTGTGTGATGGGTAGGTTTAGGGGTAGGGTGTGTGTGTGTGTGTGTGTGTGATGGGTAGGTTTAGGGGTAGGGTGTGTGTGTGTGTGTGAGATGGTTGGGTTTAGGGGCAGGGTGTGTGTGTAATGGGTAGGTTTAGGGGCAGGGTGTGTGTGTGTTTGTGATGGGTGGGTTTAGGGGCAGGGTGTGTGTATGTGTGTGTGTGATGGGTGGGTTTAGGGGCAGGGGCAGTGGCAGTGTAAGGGGATAGACTGTACAGTTTGTACAGTATAAAAATCATTGTCTATGGAGAGTCTCCACAAAGATGGTGAACTAGACGTGTGTGTGTGTAGTCGGTGAGCGACGTGAGGGAGCGTGTGGATCAGGGATACCGCATGGAGCCGCCGGATGAGTGTCCGCCGGAGGTCTACGCCATCATGATGTCCTGCTGGGAGACGGAGCCCAAAAAGAGGCCGTCCTTCCACAAACTCAGAGACCGGCTGGAGAGAGAGCGGAGCAAACTCGTCCCCGAAGGATGCTGAGGAGCGCTGGCTACACCTGTCAATACTGTACATTTAATTTATTATCCAGCACACTTTATATTTGTGTTTTTGATTTTGTGTGTTTTTTGTGTAAAATTGGGTGACGCATTTCACTTTAAAATCATCAGATTAATTAAAGTTAAGATTTTTTTGTTTGTTTGCATTGTATTTGCATGACAATTAAAAACATTTGAAGTCCTTACATGGCAGCTGCTGTTTGTTTTATGTAGTATTAATTCTCAAAAGTAGTTTCTATTACTATATACAGGTGCTGGTTATATAATTAGATCATCAAAAAGTTGATTTATTTCGCTAATTCCATTCAAAAAGTGAAACGTGTATATTATTTTCATTTCTTCACACATAGACTGATACACACTCACCTAAAGGATTATTAGGAACACCTGTTCAATTTCTCATCAATGCAATTATCTAATCAACCAATCACATGGCAGTTGCTTCAGTGCATTTAGGGGTGTGGTCCTGGCACTCCAAACTGAATGTCAGAATGGGAAAGAAAGGTGATTTAAAGGGGTACTTCAGCGCTGGGAAGATGAATCTGTATTTAAACTGGGTCATTAATGTAGTAGAAATGTGAAATTACTTTTGAATTTGGTGCTTTCTAGACTGAGAAAAGACAGAAAATGTATTTTTGTCTCATGGGGATGAAAGACTACAATTCCCAGAATGCTTCGCTGCCCTGTGAGGCCACTCCCAAAGCCACCGCTACTGGATTACAGTGAGTTAAACTTAACTATCCTACACAACCAAAGAGCACCGAGATCTTACACCCTGTGCAGCACTTCCTGCATTCCTTTGCATTGATTGCTCAGCATCCGTTTAAATGAATGCCTGTAGCTGAGCTGTGCTGTAAGTGTGATCTCCATTCCCCATGCATGAGTTGAAAACATGCGGAAATGGCTCCCTCTGCTGGCTGTAGTCTTTAGCCTCTGGGCAAACATTCGAAAGATAATCGGAGTAATTTTTCCAGAAATAAAATGCATAAATCTCTCGTCTCAGGGGGATATAACGGGGGAGCACGATCATTTGAATATACTCCAGGGTTTCTACTGATACTAAGCCATATGCTAATCGCTGAAGTAACCCTTTAAGCAATTTTAAGCATGGCATGGTTTTTGGTGCCAGACGGGCCGGTCTGAGTATTTCACAATCTGCTCAGTTACTGGGATTTTCACACACAACCATTTCTAGGGTTTACAAAGAATGGTGTGAAAAGGGAAAACATCCAGTATGCAGCAGTCCTGTGGGAGAAAATGCCTTGTTGATGCTCGAGGTCAGAGGAGAATGGGCCGGCTGATTCAAGCTGATAGAAGAGCAACTTTGACTGAAATAACCACTCAGGGTCAGAGGAGAATGGGCCGACTGATTCAAGCTGATAGAAGAGCAACTTTGACTGAAATAACCACTCAGGGTCAGAGGAGAATGGGCCGACTGTACACTTTTTTCTACCACATCTTTTCATTCCCTTCGCCTCTCTAGTAATGTGCTTTAATGTGTCTAAATAGTATAAAGTAAACAGTACATGAAACAATACCACAATGTAAATGCTTAATTTAGATGTAAAATAATTACATATATATATTTAAGTTGCTTCCTATTACTATGATATAATACAAAAATATTTTTTTATATTTTTTAAATATTCTAATAAATATTTAAATATTTTTTTTATTTAAATAGTATAAAGTAAATAGTACAATAAATAATACCAATATGTAAATCCTTAAAAAATATGTATTTTTTTTGTATATATTTTGAATTATTTTCTATAAAAAAAGTATAAATCCTTAATAAATTGTAATACAGATTATATTTTATTAATTATAATCGTATAAAAAGTAAAGGAAATAATACCATAATATATTTTATGTAAAACACATTACTTTATTTAAATCAGTACGAAGTAAAACTGATCTGCAGATCAAACCATTATGTAAATGCTTTAAATAATTTACCATAATTTGACATTATTTTATGGGCGGGTGGAAACGTGCTTTATTGTCATTAAAATAATATCACAATGGTATTAAAAATCGGTTGACATGTTTCACCCAAACAGTGAAATGTTTTATTGCACATGCCTAGAAGATACTAGTCCTCAACGAGGTCCTGTAGAAGAAGAGCTTATGCATATGCGATTCAGAAATGTATATATTTATTGGAACGACAGTAATAAACACGTCAGGAAATTTTCTAGAGGACGTTTTAATTTTTATTTTTTTGTGGAAAATCTGAGCCATAAGTGCCTCAAAGGCTCATGGGAAATGATTTTGAATGTGCAGTCCAGATTAGGACCGTCCTTTCTGTGTTTATCCCTCACCCGTGAGACCGTCAGCAGATTGAGCTCTTCTCAAATCCTCCGATGGACGACGTGTGGTTCATAAAGATGATTTTAAAGCTCTGTGCCCTGAGCCCAGATATGAGGATGTCATGCTCAAACCTGCGCTCGTATCTTCAGGTTCGGCTCGCGATTTTACCGCATCATCCCAAAAATAGCCCTTTTGATAAATCATAATTATGACATTAAGGGTCCAACTATTTTTTTTGTCATAATTTCTACTTTATCTCCTAATTAATATGACATGTCATAACTGACTCATAATTATGATGTTTTATCTCGTACTTATCACTGTCAGTTTTTTTTATTATATACATCATAATTTCAATTTATCATAATTTTGACTTTACATCATAATTATGACTTTGAATGTCTTAATTGTCTAGTATCATAATTGTGATTTTCATCTCGTATTTATACATTTTTTGTCAGAATTCCTACTTTTTAAGTTTTTTTATATCATGATTTCAATGTATCTTAGTTTCAACTTTTTCATAATTATAACATTTGATCTCATACTTTCAAAAAATGTCATAATTTCAACTTTTGTCAATTTCAGTTTATCACAATTTTGACTTTTTATCACATAATTATGACTTAGTATGTCATAATTGTCTGATGTCATAATTGGGACCTAGCATCTCATTTATAACCTTTTGTCATAATTTCTACTTTATCTCAAAATTATTTATGATTTATGACTTCAGCAGCTGACAAAACGACTTAAAACATCATAATGAGTCATTTATCTCATAATTATAACTTTCATGACTGTCAGTTTTTTTATATCATAATTTCACTTTATCTCTTCATTTCAACTTTTGTGAATTCCAGTTTATCATAATTTTGGCTTTTTATCACATAATTATGATTTTGTATGCCGTGACCTAGCATCTAATTTATAACTTTTGTCAGAATTTCTTCTTTGTCAATTTTTTATATACTAATTTCAGCTTCAACTTTATCTCATAAATATGACTTAGTATGTCATAATTATTACATTTGATCTCATAATTATAATTTCATAAAATGTCAATTTCAGCTTTGTAAATTGACTTCATATGCCATTATTAGCTTCTCATAACTGACATATGGTTCATAATTGTGATTTTTAGTATATCAGTTTTGACTTTACAGGGAGTGCAGAATTATTAGGCAAATGAGTATTTTGACCACATCATCCTCGTTATGCATGTTGTCTTACTCCAAGCTGTATAGGCTGGAAAGCCTACTACCAATTTAGCATATTAGGTGATGTGCATCTCTGTAATGAGAAGGGGTGTGGTCTAATGACATCAACACCCTATATCAGGTGTGCATAATTATTAGGCAACTTCCTTTCCTTTGGCAAAATGGGTCAAAAGAAGGACTTGACAGGCTCAGAAAAGTCAAAAATAGTGAGATATATTGCAGAGGGATGCAGCAGTCTTAAAATAGCCAAGCTTCTGAAGAGTGATCATCGAACAATTAAGCGTTTCATTCAAAATAGTCAACAGGGTCGCAAGAAGCGTGTGGAAAAACCAAGGCGCAAAATAACTGCCCGTGAACTGAGAAAAGTCAAGCGTGCAGCTGCCAAGATGTCACTTGCCACCAGTTCGGCCATATTTCAGAGCTGCAACATCACTGGAGTGCCCAAAAGCACAAGGTGTGCAATACTCAGAGACATGGCCAAGGTAAGAAAGTCAGAAAGTCGACCACCACTGAACAAGACACACAAGCTGAAACGTCAAGACCGGGCCAAGAAATATCTCAAGACTGATTTTTCTAAGGTTTTATGGACTGATGAAATGAGAGTGAGTCTTGATGGGCCAGATGGATGGGCCCGTGGCTGGATTGGTAAAGGGCAGAGAGCTCCAGTCCGACTCAGACGCCAGCAAGGTGGAGGTGGAGTACTGGTTTGGGCTGGTATCATCAAAGATGAGCTTGTGGGGCCTTTTCGGGTTGAGTATGGAGTCAAGCTCAACTCCCAGTCCTACTGCCAGTTTCTGGAAGACACCTTCTTCAAGCAGTGGTACAGGAAGAAGTCTGCATCCTTCAAGAAAAACATGATTTTCATGCAGGACAATGCTCCATCACACGCGTCCAAGTACTCCACAGCGTGGCCGGCGAGAAAGGGTATAAAAGAAGAAAATCTAATGATATGGCCTCCTTGTTCACCTGATCTGAACCCCATTGAGAACCTGTGGTCCATCATCAAATGTGCGATTTACAAGGAGGGAAAACAGTACACCTCTCTGAACAGTGTCTGGGAGGCTGTGGTTGCTGCTGCACGCAATGTTGATGGTGAACAGATCAAAACACTGACAGAATCCATGGATGGCAGGCTTTTGAGTGTCCTTGCAAAGAAAGGTGGCTATATTGGTCACTGATTTGTTTTTGTTTGGTTTTTGAATGTCAGAAATGTATATTTGTGAATGTTGAGATGTTATATTGGTTTCACTGGTAAAAAGAAATAATTGAAATGGGTATACATTTGTTTTTTGTTAAGTTGCCTAATAATTATGCACAGTAATAGTCACCTGCGCACACAGATATCCCCCTAAAACTTCCAAAAATATTCACCTTTGATATTAATGAGTTTGTGTTCATTGAGAACATGGTTGTTGTTCAATAATAAAATTAATCCTCAAAAATACAACTTGCCTAATAATTCTGCACTCCCTGTATCTCATAGTTATAGCTTTTTGTTATCTCATAAATATGACATTATTATATTGTTATAATTGGCTTTTTGTCATAAATTTGACTCATCTCATAATTATAACTTTGTTTAACGTTTTTAAAATTGTAATTTTAACAATATAAAGTTGAGTTTATCTTTAGCCTCAAATTATGACGTATTATAAGGCAAGCTTGCCTCAAATTCTCCTCATAGTCAAAGATTAATTTCTGAGGTTTTCTGAGTGATAGTGAGACGAGAGCAAACATTAATACATTGATCTGATTTGATCTTAAAGCACATCGGTGACTCTCTCTCGCTGCTGTTCCCCTATCCTGCTCACCTCTAGTATTACACTGCAAAACACTAAAGTGTGTGTGGATGTTTTCTATCCCGGTATTGAATGCACAAAGACTCATGGGGACTCGTGTCATCTACATTGATGTTCCTATGAGAAAACGAGCGCATACATCATACAGAATGAGTTCTTTTGAAAAAGTAAAAATGCAGTTTTGTGAGATGGGTAGAGTGTGTGTGCATGAGTGTGTGTGTAAGAGTGTGTGAATTTGAGTTTGCGCGCGCGTGTGTGAGTGCATGTGTGTGTGAGTGAGTGCATGCACAAGTGTGTGTGTGTTTAAGTGTGTGTGTGTGTGTGTGTGTGTGTGTGTGTGTGTGTGTGTGTGTGCATGAGTGAGTGACTGCAAGTGTGTGTGTGAGTACATGTGCAAGTTTGTGTGCGTAAGAGTGTGTGTGTGCGCTTGAGTGTGTGTGCATGAGTGTGTGAATGTGTGTTTGTGCGTGTGTGTGTGTGTGTGTGTGTGTGTGTGTGTGTGAGAGAGAGAGAGAGAGTGCATGTATGCTTACGTAAGTGTGTGTAAGAAATGAGTGAGTGAGTGCAAGTGTGTGTGTGAGTGAGCGCATGCGTAAGTGTGTGTGTGTAGTGTGTGCGTGCATGAGTGAGTGAGTGCAAGTGTGTGTGTGTGAGTGAGCGCATGCGTAAGTGTGTGTGTGTAGTGTGTGAGTGCATGTGCAAGAGTGTGTGTGTGTGTGTACATGAGTGAGTGACTGCAAGTGTGTGTGTGTGAGTGCATGTGCAAGTTTGTGTGTGTGTGTGTACATGAGTGAGTGACTGCAAGTGTGTGTGTGAGTGCATGTGCAAGTTTGTGTGTGTGTGTGTGTGTACATGAGTGAGTGACTGCAAGTGTGTGTGTGAGTGCATGTGCAAGTTTGTGTGTGTGTAAGAGTGTGTGTGTACATGAGTGAGTGACAGCAAGTGTGTGTGTGAGTGCATGTGGAAGTTTGTGTGTGTGTAAGAGTGTGTGTGTACATGAGTGAGTGACTGCAAGTGTGTGTGTGAGTGCATGTGCAAGTTTGTGTGTGTGTAAGAGTGTGTGTGTACATGAGTGAGTGACTGCAAGTGTGTGTGTGAGTGCATGTGGAAGTTTGTGTGTGTAAGAGTGTGTGCGAGCGTGAGTGCAAGTGTGTGTGTGCATGAGTGAGTGACGGCAAGTGTGTGTGTGCATGTGCAAGTGTGTGTGTGTGCATGAGTGAGTGACTTCAAGTGTGTGCGTGTGCATGTGCAAGTGTGTGTGTGTAAGAGTGTGTGTGTGCATTAGTGAGTGACTGCAAGTGTGTGTGAGTGCATGTGCAAGTTTGTGTGTGAGAGTGTGTGTGTGCATGAGTGAGTGACTGCAAATGTGTTTGTGTGTGTGTAAGAGTGTGTGTGTGTGTGTGCATGGGTGAGTGACTGCAAGTGTGTGCATGTGCAAGTGTGTGTGTAAGAGTGTGTGTGTGCATTAGTGAGTGACTGCAAGTGTGTGTGAGTGCATGTGCAAATGTGTGTGTGTGTGTGTAGAGTGTGTGTGTGCATGTGTGTGTGTGTGTGTTTGCCACAAATGTTTTTTCAGTGAACGATGACTTCTATTTGGGTCTCTTATGATACTTTAATAATTATTTTGTCCTTTATTGGGCTTGATAGTGATCTCTATGAGATATTATTGTATGGATTGTATCAAAAATTGCTCTTTAACAATACCATACGCCTGTTTTCCCCAAAAAAACTGCTGCCCACTGCTCCGGCCAGTGTGTGTGCTCCACCTCAATTCTATACGTGCGGCCTCTTTAATCTCTCTCTCTCTCTCTCTCTCTCTCTCTCTCTCTCTCTCTCTCTCTCTCTCTCTCTCTCTCTCTCTCTCTCTCTCTCTCTCTCTCTCTCTCTCTCTCTCTCTCTCTCTCTCTCTCTCTCTCTCTCTCTCTCTCTCTCGCAGTCATGGAAAGATTTGCCCAGTGATGTCAGAGTGGGAGGAGCCTGCGGACCCTTGGAGAATAAAGGGGGCGGAGAAGATCGTTTTGACTGACAGGTGAGGCATCAAATCAGCCGATTAAGTGCGTCAGTCTCGAGGACTATCGGCTTTAACAATGCTAAGAGTATCAGATTAAGTGTTAAGGAGGAAAGTTTAACCTTGTTCTTCCTGGGCTGTGAAGAGGCTCTAGATAGACTGTCCTTTGATCCTGCAGGGGGAATCGAGGACAAAAACACACGTTAAGGACAAGAAACACGGCGGAAAAGCCATTAATAATCAACAGTGTGTTACCAACAAAGACAAGATTGTGATATTTACCCATGTAAAGGTTTTTTCGTTTATTAGTGACTTTTTTGCTTGTCACTACGTGGTTGCTATGCTATTTCTAAGGTATTTTATTTTTAGCCTGTTGCTATACAGTCTTTTAAGTTTTTTTTAGTATGTTACTACAACCCCAAATAAGAAAAAGTTGGGACAGTTTGAAAAACGCAAGTAGTGATTTCTAAATTTACTTTGACTTGTATTTCATTGCAGACAATATGAACACAAAATATTTCATGTTTTGTCTGGTCAACTTCATGTCATTTGTAAATATGCATCCTTTCCTGTCATTCAGACCTGCAACACATTTAAAAAAAAGTTGGGACAGGAGCAATTTAGGGCTAGTTATGAGGTAAAAGGGTTAAATAATGATGTGATTTGAAACAGGTGATGTCAACAGGTGATTGAAATTATGATTTGGTACAAAAGCAGCATCCAAGAAAGATCTAATCCTTTAGGAGCAAAGATGGGCCGAGGATCGCCAGTTTGCCAACAAATACGTGAGAAAATTATTGAAATGTTTAAAAACAATGTTCCTCAAAGAAAGATAGGAAGAGATTTGGATATTTCACATTCAACAGTGCATAACATAATTACAAGATTCAAGGAATCTGGAGGAATTTCAGTGCGTAAAGGACAAGGCCGCAAGCCTAAGCTGAACAACCGTGATCTCCGATCCCTCAGGCGGCACTGCATCAAGAATCGTCATTCATCTAGAAGCGATATCACCACATGGGCTCAGGACTACTTTGGCAAACCTTTGTCAAGTACCACAATACGTAGTTACATCCACAAATGCCAGTTAAAACTGTACTGTGCCAAAAGGAAGCCTTATGTTAACAGTGTCCAGAAGCGCCGTCGACTTCTCTGGGCTCGGAGGCATCTGGGATGGACCATCACACAGTGGAAATGTGTACTGTGGTCAGATGAATCAGTATTTCAGGTATTTTTTTTACCAAAGAAGAAAAGGATCATCCAGACTGTTACCAGCAACAAGTCCAAAAGCCAGGGTCTGTCATGGTATGGGGTTGTGTCAGTGCCCTTGGCAAAGGTAACTTGCGCTTCTGTGAAGGCACCATTAATGCTGAAAAGTACATAGAGATTTTGGAGCATAATATGCTGCCTTCAAGAAGATATCTTTTCCAGGGACGTCCATGCATATTTCAACAAGACAATACAAAGCCACATTCTGCACACATTACAAAGTCCTGGCTGCGGAGGAAGAGGGTACGGGTACTTGACTGGCCTGCCTGCAGTCCCGACCTGTCTCCAATAGAGAATGTGTGGCGCATTTTGAAGCGCAAAATGCGACAACGAAGACCCCGTACTGTTGCCCACCTTAAGACTTGTTTGCAGGAAGAATGGGACAAAATTACACCTGAAACACTTCATCACTTGGTGTCTTCAGTCCCTAAACGTCTTTAGGGAACATTACAAAGTGGTAAATGCTTTACTGTCCCAACTTTTTTTTAAATGTGTTGCAGGTCTGAATGACAGGAAAGGATGCATATTTACAAATGACATGAAGTTGACCAGACAAAACATGAAATATTTTGTGTTCATATTCTCTGCAATGAAATACAAGTCAAAGTAATTTTAGAAATTACTTCTTTTTTTTTATTTATTTGCACATTCCATACTGTCCCAACTTTTTCTGATTTGGGGTTGTATGCAGATTTGAGGAATCATTCATGTGTGGATGAGTTAGTGCTTAGTAGGAATGGCTGATACCATTTTATTTTTTGTTTACGTTACGATACGATACTTTCATGGCCCGTATCGCCGAAATCGTTACGATAGGGTGATTTCAGGTTGAATGGGACAATTTTCCCCAGTCATCTCAATGGAAAATCAGTCTGAATTCACTCTACCCCTAACTGAACTATTAAATTATTACATTTATTAAATTATTAAAATTATACGGAGCTCCGCACATGACATGCAGTAAAGAACTAGTTTTGCGCACGATTTACTATTTCCTTCCCTCAATTAATATAGTGCGTGAGTTTTACTGATTAGTTTCCTTGATTTGCTAAATCATGCACATTATTTATGAGTCGAGGGAACGAATTAGTAAATCGTGCGCACGATTTAGCTTTTTTTTCTTGCATGTGATGTGCGGGGCTCCATAAAAATGAGTAAAATGCACACAAAAAATTATTTTATTATGCTGTTCACTTTATTTGTGCAATTCATCTTGATTTAACGCCATTATATCAGGTTTCTGGTTCAGATGTAATTGCCTCATGTTAAATTAACGTAAAACTTTTTTTAGCATGTTACTATGCAGATTTGAGGAATCATTCATGTGCTTTTTACGATACAATACGATACGATACTTTCAAAGCCCGTATCGCCGAAATCGTTACGATAGGGTGAATAAGATGTAATTGCCTCATGTTAAATTAACTTAAAACGGTCACTCTTTGACACAACTTGATGTTTTCATTTGAAATAACATGTTTCATTCAAGTAATCCAAACAAACAGGACTTTCATTTCCCATCATGCTTTGAAAATGGGCTGAATTCGGAGAGTTAAATGCTTAAATAAAGTGCTATTTTATGCATTTTCTTAAATATGAGAAAATTTAGAGAGTTTTTAATGTTTAATAATCTGTTTTGTTGGTATTTATAAGTTTCTGTTTTGTTAGTGGGTTTTTTGGGGTGGGTTTACCATTGTGGTGAAGTGTAGAGCATGTGCTTGGGGCGAGGACCTGCTAAATATTTTACAAATACGTTCTTTAATGTTCAAAATAACTAAACATTAAACTTTATTGTGAGGCTGAGCTGAGCTTTTCCATGCCATCATCTAAACCAAGGCCTGCCACCCTGCAGATTTTAGCTCTAACCTGAATCAAACACACCTGAACCAGCTAATCATGTGCTGCGTCCCAATTCGCCCACTTATACTCTACGTCCTAAAAGTATGTATAGTTTTTGTGAAGAAAAAGTATATACTTTTGAGTGTGTAGCAGAAAAGTATGCAAGCAACTTCGCCATCTTTAATGGACTCTGTGGCTTAGTTACGAGCGTCACCGTTTAACTGCCCTGTCAATCATCGTCAGATTCGTCACAGTTAAAATCATCGTATTTTGTTGATCCTGGAACAACATTCCTGCCATCTAAACCTAACCCTAACCTAAATTTATCCCTGCAATCAGAGAGAAATAATGTAGAACCTCCTAAGCCTAAGCTTGACATAAACGGTAAACTTGACCCTTAAATCTGATTGGTTGGTTGGAATGTCATTTCAGGATCAAAAAAAGATGTTGACCCAGGAACATGTTGCACTTGGTTAAATCACATTAGCTCTGGACTTGGCAAGAGCCACTAATTACAAAACAACATAGGCAATAATTAGTTCAGCAATTTATATGTGACGCATTGACTACACATTATGCAACTGGCCGCTAGTAATTGCGTTGGTTTCAATGGGCGACAGGTTAAAGAGTTAAGTTATTTAATTAAACTGCCATGCATTTGAAGTCTCTCCCCTACAGGGGGTCTCGTCTCACCTCGTGATCATCATGCATGTTTTTAGAAGCAATTTACCAAATGTAAATTCAGTTTTCATGTGAGAATCTGATGGAAACGATGGCGAATTCAAGCCTCCATATGGTGGTTTGGTTAATCGCTGTACAGGTGAACTGCACACAGTCGTGCATTCGCTGGGTCGACAGAGGGGTCTTATGTGCTAATCTACAGATTACTGAAAGATGTCAGGAGAACGGGGACTTGAGGAGGACATCACTGAGGGATAAACGCATGTCAGTCATTCTGAACTGGAGGGGTTCATTTGGGGTTTCTGTGCGGCTCCTGATTCAAATCAATTCCAATTCAAAGTTTCATGAAATGTATTGCATTGCACATTTTAAAAGGATGTTCAAAGCCATTATATTGTACAGTGAGTGGGTCGCCTAATGGGAAGTAGACATCTTGAGATCACCACCAGGGTGGGAAATTAGCACACGCCACCAGCCAATGGCGGGTACTTTTTCAAAGTGGCGGGTGACTTTGCCGTGTGTACCAGCCACAGTGGCAGGTGAATTGTAAAACATATTTTCACTGTTTACTACTTAAAACATTCATTGTAACGGATTGGACAGCTTTTGTCAAAGAATGATGTTGCTGGTAACAATAATGCTCCTTTGTCGAGTAACTAATTTCTAGTTTCTACTATTGAAATGACTGGGGAAAAGTGTCCCAACCAACCCGAATTCACCCCATTCGATGCTAATGCACTTTCTTTTTAGCCTAAAGTGGGCATACTCAAAGAATATGAGTCTGATGCTCCATTGGGCTGTAATTATGCGGCGTGTTTCAACCGAACCAGGAAAGACATCAATTGGATAGATACAACCAATCAGAGCAGCGAAGCGACGCATTGTCAAATGTCAACAGAGTTCAACTGCACTGTGTTGCCAAGTCCGCGTTTTTTTCCGCGGGTTCTTTTCTATGTCCACGGGTTGAATCGACTATTATGGGATATATAGACCCATGAGTGCGAATTTTAGCAGGGCAAACGTGCCAAAATAACACACATTTTACCCCCAGAACACCATTTTTTCCCCCCAGAGAACCCCCAGAGAAGCGATTGTTTAGGGCTTGTAGTTGGCGGGTTTTGTTGTAAAAACTTGGCAACCCTGTCTGCACACGCGCTGGAATAAACGATCTTAGCCGGTGTTGTAAAAAAATAAAAGAATGTAATGATACACAGAGTACTTACCCAACATGATCATCATTTCTGAGAGAAATTGTGAAGGTGATGCAGAGCTCTCCGTTTAGGATTCAAACAAATATAACCCAAGCCCCTTTGATGACGTGATGATTACGTTACTGTTTATCATCTGTCCGTCATCGTCTAAAGCCCGCCCTGATGATTTCAGTTTCTGGCATGTGCCGATATCAATTTTTCATGTTGCGATTAATTGATGAAGTTTTATCACGCTATACGATATTATCACGATAATGAAATAAGTTGCAAAAAAAAAAAAAAGTTGCCATAGCATAACAGCTTTAAGAACTATTTTTTTAAGAACAAAAATAACTGAATGTTTAAATACAATAATGCACCAAAAATATATACAGCTCTGGAAAAAAATTAAGAGACCCCTCATTGAGATAGCAATGTTAAGTGGTCTCTTGATATTTTTCAGAGCTGTAAAAGTACAATTTTCAAACAGATTAAATTGCAAAAAAAAAAAAAAGGCTATAAAGAACAACAGGTAGGCTTACAAATTACAATAAGGTCTCATTATTTAATGCATTAACTAAGATTGAGCAATAGCTACATTTGGTACAGAAAGTATAATGTTTTTGTTAATGTTAGTTAAGAAATACTGATCATTGTTAGTTTTATCTTATGTCCATTAACAAAGTTATTTTGATTTTGATTTTAATGTTATTAAACAGTAACTAAGAAATTAACATAGAATAATTCATTCTTTATAAGTATTTTTCATTGTCAGTTTGGTGAATAATGAATTAACATGTTAACTAATGAAGTCGTATGTCTCAAAGTTTTACTGAACAATAACAGAACGTTCTAATTATTAGGGCATGTTGTAGTCCAGATTAAAACATAAAAATGTTTAAGTTTGAAAATAAATAGCCTATTAAGTATTTGGTGCTTTGATGAACAACATTGAGATTACAAAAACGAATGGATGTTTACTACACACGGTTTTTGTTTGTTTGCTGGTTCCCAGGGTAACAGCTGCATTCTGCAGTTCATCAGCGCCCTCTGCTGTCGCTGAGCGGCACTTCAGCAGCGCGTCTCCTTCACCGGTTCAGTCATGTGCAAAACGCACGTTGGGCTTGTTTATATCTGAGCGCGTTTGACGCAGAATACAGCGATGTTGAGCATTTATACGGTTGATGGGCAAAGTATTCTTGAATGCATTATAAAAAAAATATAAATTGTTAATAAATTATTATTTACGATATTTTAAAGTGCCCACGATAACAATATTGTGCATATTCATTATCGTGATAAATCGCATTATCGAAAATCGGCACATGTCTAGTTCGGGGATAAATACTCCTCTATGGATCGAGGCCAGACCGAACTGCCCGACCTAAAGATTTTGTGGGCGGGGCTAAGTTCGACTGGCATCCAGGCTACTTTCTTTTATAAATTTCAATTCTGGAAAAAGTGGATGGTAAAAAATATAAGTGGCTGGTAAAATTGGGCATCCACCAGCCACTGTGGCTACTGAGCAAAAAAGTAAAATTCACACCCTGATCACTAGCTGAAAACCCCTTGCTAATCATGCTAATAATGGCTAATAGTGCATTTCCGCAGTGGCTTCAGTTACCAAAACACTCCAGGTATTTAGGTGTCAGTGTAAGTCCAAAGCAACGGCTATATCATTTTCTCTCCATTAACATTTCCAGAGGCGGACAGTAGTGGAGTATTTTTACTTTCTATTCAAAGTACATTTTTCAAGTAAATACTTTATCAGTGTTTTTCTTTGGAAAACTTTTACTTCACTACAGTCCGAAGCATAATATATAATGTCATGGTTTTTACTGCACTACATTTCATAAATAAAAGTTGTTTTTTACCTTTAACTCTTAATAACATTAAACATATAGTACTTTCTTACTTGTACTCAAGTAAAATATTAATTACTTTTACTTGAGTAAAAGTATACAGCACTACATTTTTAATGTAATTAAGTATTAAATGATATTCAATATGAAACAAAAAAAGTACAATATTATGTTTTGAAATGTTCTGAAGTAAAAGTTTTCCAAAGAACAACACTGATAAAGTACATAATATACTTGATAAATAAAATACTCTACTACTGTCCGCCTCTGCCATTTTTCTATAGCATATATTATTTACTTTCACCGTTAGGTGTCAGTGTAAGTCCAAGGCGACTGTTATATTGCTAACTATTAGCATTTTTTAGCATGTAGCATTTGCTTTCAACATTAGGTGTCAGTGTAAGTCCAAAGCGACTGTTATGTTGCTAACTATTAGCATTTTTTTAGCATGTAGCATTTGCTTTCAACATTAGGTGTCAGTGTAAGTCCAAGGCGACTGTTATATTGTTGACTATTAGCATTTTTTAGCATGTAGCATTTGCTTTCAACATTAGGTGTCAGTGTAAGTCCAAGGCGACTGTTATATCTCTAACTGTGATTAGTGTTTACCATTTGCACGTCGCTTATTGTCTATTAGCATTTGCTTTCATTACACAAAATAATGTGTACAACAGCCAACTTTCTGCCTCTCATCTTTCTAGCCTAATGGAGAGCAGACACCTGAGATCACATGACTAGCTAAACACCACACACTTCATCCTGGACTCCCACATCATTAAAAATATACTAATCGTGCTAATAATGCATTTCTGCAGTAACTTCAGTAACAAAAACATTCCAGGCCGCAAGGTAGCCTATCAGTCCAAGGCAACTGTTATTATGCTAACTCGCCATTAGCATATTGTTAACTGACCATTAGCATTGCTCCTGCTGGCTGCTAGCTGTCAGTGTAAGTCAAAGGTGACTGTTAGATTTGTTAACTATCATTAGCATTTTATATTAGCATGTAGCATTTGCTTTATGTCCATTAGCATTAGCTTTCATTTCACAAAATGTGCACGGCAGCCTCTCATCTTTCTCCCCTAATGGAAAGCAGGCATATTGAGATCGGATGACTAGCTAAACACCACACGCTTCATCTTGGTGAGTCCAATGTCACTAGAAAAACACTAAAAGTTGCTAATAGAGCATTTCAGCTGTGGCATCAATAACCAAAAAACTAGGTGTAAGTCCAATGCTATATCGCTAACTGTCCATTAGTATTCACATTCAACTCAGTGAATCTCATTTATGGGTCTGGTATGCACATCTAATGTCTATTAAAAATAAACTGGAGTTTTTTAGCCCATGTCTGTTAGCTAGCGTGTTGAGGCTAGCATCTACAGCTTGTGATCGCATCAAATTAAAGTCACATTTAATATCACAATGAATCTTGTTGTTTGCTTGTGCACGTCTGGATAGTCCAATCATACAAATTAGCAATAGCAAATTGTGCTAAAGGCTGGGATTTAAACCAAAGGTCTTTTGGATAAATAAAAACCACCCGAAAAACTGCACTCATCAAGCATGAGGTCTTATATTGGAAAGATCTTTAGGATTTCAACAAATCCATTTTACTCGTAATTACTGGTGATAAATGCTTTCATTACATAAAATGTTGTGTACAACAGCCAACTTTCTGCCTCTCGTCTTTCTCCTTGCTTCCCCCCAGTGAGCTGACACAGCTCCTCTGTGTTAGCTGCTTTGTGTCTAATAGGATCAGAGGGCTTTACGTTGTCATCTGATAAACCTAATCCTCTTGATAGCTGCGCTGCACCTTCTGAGCCAATTTGTACTCAATTAGCGTAATGAGGAAACAAGCGCAGAGCTTCAGGAAATACATCAGCGTGATCGAATAATTGCACCGTCTCTTGCCCAATCCCATCAAACATCAAACCGAGAACTCGAATCATTGACAAGAAGTCACCTCTCTCCCAAGATGAGTCTATGACCAAACCTGTGTAGATCAGTGGTTCTCAACTGGTTTTGCTTCAGGACTAATGCAATTTTAGATTTCGGCAATCCTATTAGATCATTACAAATCACACTGTATGACATTGATCTGGTAAACTTGGGTACGACATGATTGTTAGACTGTACGATGATGACACACATTGAACCATAGGCTACGACACAAGTTAGTAAAGAAGAATAAAACATCATCAGCATGCGCTAGTGGCAAACAGATAGAGCAAGATGTATCACACTTTGTGGTTTTCATGTTTGCTGAAAAAAAGAGGAGAAAGTGAAAGAGATGAATATGGATGCGGTTGTGGCTAGGGAAAAATAGCCAACTTGGTATTTCAATTGTGGAAATGGAGCTTGAGGGAAGTAGTTTTAAGTTTTAGCGCCATGTTGAGATGATAAATACGCCATTTCATGTTGCAATATTTTTGGCTAGTCAGGTCATCGAAGCAAACACACTGTGTGATGGTCATGGTACATTTCTGATGAAATTTCTTTGTTCGCAAGACCATGACAACGTCCGTCTCTGAACCTCTCTCAATGCATAATGTAGGACCACTGTTTAGAAGCAATGACCACAGAAATCCAATACTTTTAGCAAAATAGTGTATCTTATGCCCGGTATACACTATGATTTTGGGCTAACCCAGATGATAAATGACCAATTGTGGTCATTTATCATCTGGGTTAGCCCAAAATCACAGTGTATACCGGGCATAAGATACACTATTTTGCTAAAAGTATTGGACCACCGTCCCAATCATTGAATTTAAGTGTACAATCACTTCCATGGTCACAGGTGTATAAATCAAGCACTAGGCCTGCTGACGCTTCTACACACATTAGTGAAAGAATGTGTCGCTCTCAGGAGCTCAGTGAACTCAAGCGTGGGGCCGTGATAGGTTTCCACCTGTGCAATAAGTCCATTCCTGAAATCCTCACTACTAAATATTTCACGGTCAACAGTTAGTGGTATTATAACATAGTTGAAGCGATTGGGAACAACAGCAACTCAGCCATGAAGTGGTAAGCCATGTAAAATCCCAGAGCGGGGTCAGCACATGCTGAGGGTCACAGTGCGCAGAAGTCGCCAACTTTCTGCCAAAGTCAACAGCTTCAGACCTCCAAACTTCTGTGTCCTTTAGATGAGCTCAAGAAGAGCTCAAGAACAGCGTTTTCCATGGCCGAGCAGCTCATCCAAGCCTTACATCATCAAGTGCAAAGTGTGGGATGCAGTGGAGTAAAGCAGCCGCCACTGGACTGTAGAGCAGTGAGACATTTTCTCTGGAGTGACCAATCACACGTTTTTGTCTGGCACTCCCATGGACGAGTCTGGGTTTGGTGGTTGCCAGAAGAACGGGACTTGCCTGACTACATTGTGTCAAGAGTAATGTTTGGGGTGTGGGTTGTTTTTTATGGGTTGGGCTTGGCCCCTTAGTTTCAGTGAAAGGAAACTCTTCAGCATACCAAGACATTTTGGACAAATTCTGATAAACTCCTAAACCTTGTGGAAAGCATCCCCAGAAGAGTTGACGCTGTTATAGTTGCAAAAGGGGGGACTAACTAACTTCACATTAAATCCTAAGGATTAGGAATGGGATGTCATTAAAGTTCATGTGCATGTAAAGGCAGGAGTCCCAAAACTTGACAATATAGTGCAAAACCCAACACTCCTTAGTATTTTTTGCATGTTGCTTAATCAAACTCTACAGTATTTTAACGCAATTTGATTTTAATTAGTAGAAGCTATTCAAATCGGACACCTTGCCTCTGACGTCAAATATAATAAGTAGGAGGATTGGAGGATGTATGGATGGACAGATTCTCATTCACTTCTAGGAACTCTGGGATCTTGTGCACGTGAGAAGCAGCTGTCTGGTGTTTACGGTGAAACTTAGAGGCCAGGCAGCTTTAAAAACTCCAAGCTTTCCAGGTATTTTCTATCTCCAACCTTTCACCAGCTCTGATCACTAAATTGTCCTTTGAGGATTGACTCTCTCTCAGGAGACTTGGACATCTATCTGGCAACATGAACGTAAACATATGGTTAAAGTCAATCTTCAGTCTAGCTTGAGGTCTTGCATTCGTCTTGGCCGGTATTGGCCATGTGCGCTGGCTGTTTGATGGATTTCAATGAGATCCGAGAGGTATTTGCAGTCCATTTATCCATTATCCCATGGCTCATCCTGGTTCTGCACTGTATGAGATACACTAACATTGACCCAAAACAAATGCAGGGATTGGGCTTCTTCAAAGCATCTTAAAACTTCATTGAGGTCAGAGCAAATCTTCAGTCTTTAGCCTCTTTGGAGGTGTTGTTGATCAGCCTCCATTAGGTCATAGTCCAACATACGAAATTATATTTTTAGTGTCTAAAAACCATTGAAGCTTAATAAAGTTTCATATTGTCAGATCAATGTTTCTATAGAAGGCCTATATTTAATTGAAACGATTGTTTGGGCTGTTTATGTTGCAAACGGCATGTTAGTGTTGTCTTAATTTATTGAAGTTGCATTGGTGGAAGCAACAAGATCATTTGCATGGACTCATTTGAACGCGAGCGAGTTAATCTTGTTCCGAGGTCATATCTCTTAATAAGCACCGATCGCTCATGAGTTTGCCTGGGTTAACTCTTTAATGAGTTGTTAAATGAGTCTGTTTGCTTTAATTACTTGGCTAATTATTCTTTACGCGATAGTATCGAGTATTTACTGTAATACCTGCTGTGAAGTGTGTGGTTTACACAACGATCCAAGACGTGATCTATGTGCCAACGGTCTGTGTCTGACGTAATAATCGAAATGTAGTATTTTATAATAATTCAAATTTGATAATGTAACTTAACCGTATAATTTAAACATAAGTTGAGAGAAATATCTTAAGCGCATGTATACGAAAAAAAATCTGCCTTAATAAAAGCCTTCCAATGCACAATCATTTACTTTAAAACTACTGGCATCAGTGAAAACTTTCAGTTCATCCTTTTGTCTCTAAAACAATTGAATTTTGTAAAGGAAGGAGAAATGGCTTCATTAGAGTCGCCCTCCTCCTGTGGGGTGAATTCAAGCTCCATTTAGAGCAATTACTTGAGCAGAAACCGTCTGTCAATCATTCTTAAGGGGGAAGAGTCCCAATTAATGAGCTCCTGTAATCCCTTGCTATTATTTCCCTTGCGGACAGACACACACACACACACACCAGCTCTCTGTCCAGCGGAATCCACTGGAGAACTCGTGCATTCATATATGTTTTCATGTTTAAAGTGAGAGGGATTGAAGTCGTTTGGGACGTACAGTAGCAGAAGGAGGCGTGCTCATCGCCCGAATGTGACCCGTTGCAGCAGAAACAGGTGGATGCGGGTCAGACCGGAGACGGAGAGCGCAGCGAGCATCTCGCGTCAGAGGTATGTCCCGTACTTTGGTCACTCTGTCCTAAAAAAATATTAATGTTTTGCCTTGAATTATATGACATTTTGGGTTTTGATATCGTTTATATACATGTAGGACACTTTTAAAGGTATAAGCTCTGATACCCAAATGTGTATACATTATATTTAATTTCAATTGGAAATAATACATTTTAAAAACGTAGTATTTCTATAGAAACTTAATTTTGGTGGTTTAGATGTTTAGATAGATTGGTATTTAATTTGTGTTTTGGTTTATTGGGAAGAAGTTATTAATTTAGCACTTGTAAGATTGTCACATTAACATTTATAATCCAATGTTTGTCATATGCCATTCTGTGAAAGCAGACACGAGCCTACAGTGTATTGCGATGATAAATTTATACTATGGTAATATTTATTTTTATGTTACTCATACAAATATTTACACGGTAAGAAAAAAAGCAGTTGAAAGTGAGGGGACGTTTCTTTTTTCTTTGCTGACTATATACATATTCATTGGCATCACACACTGCAAAAACTGCTTTTCTTACTTACCGGTAGTATTTTTGTCTTGTTTCTAGCCAAAATTTCAAAATATTCTTATATTAAGTAACATTTACTAGACAAGTTAAAATAAGCAAAATAAACTCCCAGTGGGGTAAGCAAAATAATCTTGTTTTAAGATTATTTTTCTCACCCCATTGGCAGATTATTTATCTTATTTTAAGCAAAAACTCTCTTCATTTTGAGTGTTTTTCCCCCAAAACAAGACAATTACTTTTGCTTGTCTTGTAAATACTTCTTGTTTTAGGAATTTTTAGATGTTTGGACTAGAAACAAGACACAAATACTAAGTAAAAATTTTTTTTTGCACTGTACTGATATCAATGAAGAAATTAACCTGAAATGTCTTATTTACTGCACTTGTTGATTGTAGTCTTTCTTTGATGTGTCCAACCAGGTAAAACCAGTCCGTATTTGGATTCCTCCATCAGATCAAGTGATTTTATCAGTTAGACATCCTCATCCCAGCAGTCGAATGCATTTGTCACTGGACACCATGAACATGGTGGACGACGGCTGTCTTTCGCCCAGTAACTTCCACGAGATGGTCAAAGCAGGGGGCGTGGGGACCCGTGTCCACAGCATAGATGTCATCCTGGGCTTCAACAAGGACCAGGATCCTTTGCTCAACCCTGGAGCCAATGCTGTAGCACACAAAGTTGGAGGAGATGGTCTTGGGGATCCAGGGAAGCAGGACCAACAGGGACATCCCTATGGGCACCTGCCACCCCTCAGGGACGGCTCGGAGCAACCTACGTTTCACGGTGAGTCCTTCATGGATAAAACTAGAGTGTTGTTGAGCTAAATATGGTGTTTATTGCATCAAATCAAGTGCAATATTACACCAACTTGCATCCTTTGATGGTTATGATATTAAAGGGTTAGTTCACCCAAAAACTTCTGTCAATAATTACTTACCCTAATGTCGTTCCACACCCGTTTAAGTTTTAGTTTAAGATATTTAATATTTAGGCCGAGAGTTTTCGGTTTCTCCATTGAATGTATGTACGGTTTACTGTCCCTTTCCAGAAAGGGAATAAAAACATCATCACAGTAGTCCATATGAGACATTCGTGGGTTAATTAGAATCTCTTGAAGCATCGAAAATACATTTGGGTCCAAAAATAACAAAAACTACGACTTTATTCAGCATTGTCTTCTCTTCCGCGTTTGTGTTCAATCCTCAAATAAAGATTCAAATGGTTATGAGTCAGTGAATCCATCAATGATTCGGATCGCCAATGTCACGTGATTTCAGCAGTTTGACACGCGATTCAAATCATGAATCAATTTGCTGATTCATAACCGTTTGAATCTTTATTTGAGGATTGAAAACAAACCCGGAAGAGAAGACAATGCTGAATAAAGTCTTAGTTTTTGTTATTTTTGGACCAAAATGTATTTTCGATGCTTCAAGAGATGCTAACCAACCCACTCATGTCACATATGGACTACTGTGATGATGTTTTTATTACCTTTCTGGACATGGACAGTGTACCATACATGCATTAAATGGAGGAAAAGAAAACTCTCGGACTAAATATAAAATATCTTCTGAAGATGAACGGAGGTCTTACGGGTGTCGAACGACATTAGGGTAAGTAATTATTGACAGAAGTTTAATTTTTGGGCAAACTAACCCTTTAAGACAAACTGTTACTAAATCCAGTATACTAAATACGAAACCAAGTTCGTATGCTGAGACTTCCTGTTGATTTCAAGGCGATGGTGGCAAAGTGCCAGGGCATTAGCATGAAGCGTCACCTTAAGAGACCTAAACGAAACTCTGACACATCTTTCATGTAACTTACAAAAACAACCCTAGATGCATTTTTTTCACCATGCCATCCATAGTTTCCATTAACGCCATTGATTGTAGAAAGATGGACACTCTATAGACACCCTATATCACTTTGGCTTAGAAGTTATTCCTTCATAGTGGAGCAGACTTCACCTCCGATGTGTCACCTAAAATTCCTTAGTGCTATAAAGGTAGAAGATTGTTTGGCATGCAATACGATTCTAGATTAGATCGTTTGGTCTTGGATGAATCTTGAGGTTGAGATTTTTTTTTTAATGATTGCTTAACGAGTTCATTGCATCTAATTGTTTTGTTTTTTTAGGAGAGAAACTTGCGATGTATAACAGTTCTTGCGTTTATGTGATGTTTCTGGCTGTGGTTAAATGCCAGACTGAATTGAGTCCAAATATAGCGAGGCCCTTTCAAACCTGAAAATCTTTTGGGAAGGGGGCTCATCACTGGGTCTCATCCCCTTGTGAAATCTCCCATAATCTTCTTCTATCTTAAACAAGATTGCAAAACTGTGCATGCCGACATAATCATTTTTTTCCATTCTGCGCCAATTTTTTTTTCCCCCATTGGGCTCATAATCCATCATGCTTCTTAGTCCTGTGATGAGAGATGACCCAGAGTTGACTTGTCTGCTATCATGATTCAGAAAGGGACCAGATCTTTTTGAAAAGTTTGAGCCTTTGAGATCGACTGTCCTCAATTGACACGAGTTGCCGGCAAGTCTGAGCGTTTTATTGGGCTGTCTTGAATCTGACAGGCGGTGTGGTGATCCTTGAACCAGGATTGACCCACTACCATTGTGTGAGTTCAGTCTATTACCCGTTAATGATGCTAGCTCCGCTAACCCAGAACGCTTGTTCTTGCCTGATAATTAAGCCCTGTCCTTCTGATGTTGCCAAAGTGAGTTGTGTTTTCATGCTTTATTTTCTTGTGATCAGTGTTTTGAGGAGTGTTAACCACTCTAGCGAAACTAAATTTAAAGTGTATTCAGGCAAGTCAGAAAGGCTACGTTCATTAGCATACACTTTACTCAAAGTGTGAACTTACTGTGCACTGATTGCAAGGACAGTCACCCCGGGAAGCTTAAACCTGCGGTTAAGTGTCCTATTCAAGGACACAATGACGATACTCTTCACCGTCCAGTTCACTAGTCGATCTTATCTGGGATTAAATTTGTAGCTTCTGAGCTACTAGTCAAGCGAGGTTATTTACATGATCTGTTCACTTGCCATCAGGACTGTGCACAGACCTTTTTAGGGGCATGTGCTGAAATTAAAAAAGGGCTGCATGTCTGTTCACCAACCCCTAACACACGTTAGACACTTTATTTCCACTTTTCTTATTGAAAAAAAAGCTTTTTCGAATTTCTATGTGATGGAAAAAAAGGGATTAGAGTGAGAGATTTTAGCAAAAAGTCGATTATGTGCAAAAACGTCATACTATTACTTTATGCAAATAATATGGTGGGTTTGGTGACTTTGGCTATTTCCCCCTAATCTTATTAAATATAGGCTATGCTTCAGGTTTAGTTTTATATTGTTCAATTTGATCAATACATTAAATTAAAATAAGACACTATGGGCTGTTACCAATCAAATTAAATAATTTACACTGAAAAATAACAACTGCGTTAAATAATGTTTAGAGATTTGTAGTTCTGAATAGACAAAAAAGAAATGTGGGAAAGAAATGTTTAAACATGAAACTAAACCACCAGTAGGTGGCAGCAGAAGGTGGCCGTCTTAATGAGTGAGCCATTGAGTCGTTCATTCAAACACTGAATCCTTCAGTAACACACTTGTTGCTGTCGGATGCGTTACGGTTCTGCAAATGAACGTTTTTTTCAAAACACTCAATATTGCATCTAAAATGTAAGTGACGTTAAGTGAATGTTAGTGAATGTTAATTAATTGTTTATGGAGCTGTCATATGAAATCAGTGTCATTTTCAGTCGTGATGGTATTCAGGAAAACAGCTTAAACGCTCAAGTGTTGTAATTTCTCCTCGAGAGGCTACACGAGTGTCAACAGAGCAACCTTTTTTATCGTCAGTTCGTTACATATTATCATCCACTATCAATCATTAATACACAAACATTCTTGCATTTTGGTGATTCGATCGTTTTTTGTTTTTTTTAATCAGGCTCTTGTCCGTCGGGCAAGTAAAATTCTCTTTCACTTGTAAAAAATCCACTTGTCCGGACAAGCGGAAAAGCATTAATGTCGAGCCCTGATGAATATATAAACATACATAATACAAAGAACAAATTTCTTATTAATACATTTGACCTAGGTGACGAATCATACATTTTGTAAGTTCCAGTACGAAACAGCACGGGGCACACCTGTGCTTATTTATGATTTTCCGATGGTAAAAACCAATTAAATGTTGCATTACAAATATATTATTAACATTTTACAACAGTCAAACTCAAATGTAGTTACAGGGTTTTTGACCAGCGATAGAGGATGCGGAGTTAAGAGGTTTACTGACAGTTTGAGGGTCCAACAAGATTTGGTCACAAGCTCTTTTTAATACCTTTCATTGGTTAAATATTTGTAAAACAGATAGACAGACGTAAAGGGTGACCAATAGCATTGATTTATAGAAGAAGAAGAAGAAGAAGAAGAAGAAGAAGAAGAAAAAACTGCCACCAAAAAGGGCAAAAGGGCATGTATTCTGCACAGGTTGAGCCCTACTTATATGCAAATTTGATTCTGCTTGCAGCTAACAAATAAGAGTCTAGTGCTATTTATCGTTGTTTAACACATTTCTGCAGATTTTCAGAACTGAACATGTGAAAAAAACATTGTCATTTCCATAACTTCCATAACATAGCATTATGCACTACTAATTGAGCTACCTGATTCCTATCGCCAACTTAATGTTCACAGCTTGCACTATTTGGCTCGCATGTGCACTGCAACATTGCTGCTATTGCCAATGTTCACTTGTTTAGTCAGCATGTGCTCTGCCAGCACAAACTTAGACAGTACGTCAACATCTTGTGAGGCAGTAAATGCCGTTGACAAGTTCACCTGCCCTGACGACCAGCTTTTTACTGGAATTAATTGAATTAGCTTTCCAACTGCCAGTGTGGCTCTTCAGTTCACCAAGATAAAGATTTTCCTAGAAATGTGACCTTATGTTGAGGACATGGGGTAGAATCAAATGAAGCCCTTAGGTAGATTACGGCCTGGTCTATGGGGAAACCATCAGGGGAATTAACAGGCTACATCTGTTCTACTAGGATTACGGGATGGGAAACCTTCAGTGAAAGCCATGCCTACCATCGGTGACAATACAACTGCTCTAGTCCAAGTCTGTGCATTACAAGAGCTTTTGGCTAGGAGTATTATGGGATTAGGAACTGGGTTTTGGAAATACCATATCAGTATTGAATTTGCATGTAGGCACCATCCGTAAATAACTAAGATCATATTTGCCATCTTGTCACTACTTAATTTCATTGCTGTGAAGTTCGTAGTGCAATTCTGTCAGAATGCCATGTGGGAGTCTAAGACGGGCAGTCTTACTTCATGACTTTTGTTCTTGTGTCACCTGTGGCTTTAGATGCTGATATATTCTCCAACAAGTGTGATGGGGAGTTGGGCGACCTGCGGAAGTCCATCGAGAGTGACAGCAAGTCTCCGGACTCGGCCGACGAGGAGCAGCCCAAGAAAAAGCACAGACGCAACCGAACCACTTTCACAACCTACCAACTCCACGAGCTTGAGCGAGCCTTCGAGAAATCCCACTACCCTGATGTTTACAGCCGAGAGGAGCTAGCCATGAAAGTCAACCTTCCTGAAGTTCGAGTTCAGGTGAGTTGAGATGTCTCTAGAGTACGTTGTTTCCGCATGAGATTCTGGTGCTCTGGTTTATCCTTACCTAATATATCTACCACAGACCAGCTTGCTTTAACTTCTTAACTAGCAAGCAAGGCATCATTAGTTGATCACTTGAAACAACAACAAAAAAACAGCTTATCCTTGAAGGACCATTAAGGTCAAGCAGCTTCAGTGGAAAGACCAAGCTGCAAAGCAACACTAACCAACATTCATGCAGATCTCAGCTGGTCTTTTCCAGTAGTGTTTCTAAACATGATCCATGGCTTAAATCGAACTTTGATTAATTCCAAGTAACTTTGGGAAACAAATAGTCCTACTGCACAGATGTTTTTTGTGGAACATGGGACTGCCATAACAGACTGATTTATTTGAATCTGTGTTTGTTCAGGTTTGGTTCCAGAATCGCAGAGCCAAATGGAGACGACAGGAGAAAATAGACGCCAGCACCATGAAGCTCCATGACTCCCCCATGCTCTCCTTTAACCGCCCGCCTATGCACCCCACCATGGGGCCCATGAACAACACGCTACCTCTTGACCCTTGGCTGACATCTCCTCTAGCCAGTGCCACTCCAGTGCACAGCATCCCAGGGTTCATGGGTCCTACACAAGGATTGCAAGCGGGCTATCCAAGTCACGGTTTCCTCAGCCCACCACAAACCATGGCGCAAACCATGGCCCAAACCATGCAACCGATGGCACCACCTCCATACCAATGCCCTCCACCCTTCACCGACAAATACCCTCTGGAGGACGTAGATCAGCGCAGTTCTAGCATCGCTGCTTTGAGGATGAAAGCTAAGGAACACATCCAGTCCATGGACAAAACCTGGCAACCCATGTGCTAAAACAGGGTACAACTCTCTTTGACTGTGGGCTTTCTTGTTTCTTGGTTACTAACTGGTACTGAAGGCTAATCAAGAACCATGGTTATCTTATTCTCCAGTTCAGAAAATGTTGGGGCACTGAAATGTAGGCGCTAAATTAATTGTGCCATTTATTTATTTTTTGCAACTGGATGTTAAAAAAAAACACTTCCAAGAAAACCAGCAGGTGTTGAATCTGAATGAAGAACATTTTTGCTTGGCAATTCTGTTCCATAATATGTATTTGTAAGGCACAATATTTTATGTCTTTCCCTGTCCTAACAAGTTTAATTGGTTTTGAAATGGTTTCTAAAACCAGAGTTACTGAAATGTGAATAAGAGGGTGTGTTTAGCATCACATGACCTCTGTCTGCAAATTCACACTTCCTCCTTAAGGACTGGTCCAGATGTTTTGGGTTGACATTGAAGATAAATATGGTCAGTGGTTGGAAAAGACCTCATACAGGCAGCTGGTTTCATTTCGAGCAATCCCCAATTTTGATCACAAAGGCGGGGACAAGGGACAGAAATTATTGGTTTGGGGGACAAATTTGTACGCCTCAGTGTTCATTAGAGGCAAAGGCTTATTGGCAGACCCATCTTCTGTACGTGCAGAAGAGCAGAAGGGGAAACTATCTGCCGTCACCCACCATGACTCCTCTTTTGTTTGGGCCAGCTGATCCAAGTCTGAGCTTTGTTTTCCCTTTTTTAGAGGGACAGACAATCAGAGACTGTCACTCTAAGACTCCAATCAAAATGATTTTAGATAAAACACCATCAATGTGCTTTAAGGGTCATTTCATGATTACTAAGAGAATAATTTATCATTCAAAACAGACTTGCTTCAAAGGACCACGATTTTGATGTCCCACAAACACGCAAGTGGAATTCGCTGCTTATTTTTCAAAGGAAACTCAATCAGTTCATGTTGCCAGAGTTTTTGTAGCAATAAATTGTGTAGCTGTGTTGGACTAATAAAGTTCTGGATAAGAAGATATTGACTCCCATGAGGAAGAATATTAAACTTTCGGGATGATTGAATTATTCGATTATGCTTACTAATAATGTTTTAAGTTTAGTTGTGTAAGGATATATTAAGGATGAAGAGTTTATAGATGTGATGAAGTATATACAGTTGATCAAACTGTATAATTCAGTTGTTTTTCGTTGTTTCTTACAGTTCTGTCATGGGAAAATCTATGATGTTTGGGTAACTTGCACAGTTTAAACATTTGAAAAGCCAAAGTTAGACTAAAAAATGACAATCATGGCTAATCAATATGAGTGCATGTGTGTGTGTGAATGATGTAATTTCCAATGTCTCCTAGATGTTTTTACAAGGACATTTGAATGGCGCAATGAATGTCCAGAAATGTTCTTAAGAATAAACAAATCTAGTTTCTCAGAGCTTTGCTGTTGATTCATCCATTCTTGGAAAAGTTGTTTAGAAGTCCATGAGATTGAACTATAGAAAAGACTGTCTATTTCATCGCCCCCTCCTGTCTCTGTTTCTCCTGACCGGTGGCGCCAAGCCAGCCTGTTAGGAAGATGAGGTTCCAGTCAATCAGCCTGGCCCGGGAGGGGGCATTGGCCCCAGGGTCCGCCGTTCCTTAATTGCCTCCTGATGCTGCTGTACAGGCACATGTTCAAAATGCCTGGTGCACGGCTGTATTCATTATGTGTGAGCAATGCTCTTGGACAGATGGGACACTACAGGGGCCATCTGGGGCCCCCCAAAAAACATGTGCTGGGAAAAGAGCAAAAGGGGTGTGAACGTATGTTCTTTCCTGTTGTACAGCTTCACATGATGTTTCGTCCAGAACATGTGGACCTCACTTGCTTTGCACTTTACATTTATACAGTAACTAGTATACCTTAAACTGACGGCATTAATCTTTGTGGGAATTTACCTTCCTAACCATCTGTTTTGCTGTTGTGAATGCTATCCACCACAGTAAAAAAAAGTACTGTGGCAGAACTTTACAGTGATCAAGGTAGGAAGCGATTGTGTGGATGGGAACGGAGAGTGGGAAGGCTGCTCATCAAGGTTAATGATGGAGAAAATCCCCCAATTAGAGCCTTTTCCCGCAGGCCAGGATGAGTTCAGTGTAAGGATTAGTGCCCAGGCCGAGACCGAACAGCCACTGACCGCTGCACATCTTGGCACACGGGTGGCTGGGTTGTGGGTAGGCATGCGTTCGGCTGGACTGGCACAAAGGAATCATGGGAAAGCAGCAGTTCATCCACTGCGAAAAGCTTTGTTCGCGAGGCTGAGGGAAATCTGCTGTTTTTCCATTCTCATGCATTGAATGTGGGTCAGTCTGTTGTGTTTAAGGTCCATTTTATAATCTCACGTTTGGTTCACACGTTTGAGTGACATATATTATTCTCGTGGGTTAATACAGTTTGTTTTAAGTACATTTTAAAGGTTCACTATGTAACTTTTGAGTCTCTAACTTTGATTGTTTGAATATGATTTATCCAATTGCTCATAAAACATTCACTACTAGGCTTAAGTCTATAACCAGTTTAGATGGAAAGGCTCTCAAGCTGACTAGCTGAAGACGTTACTGTAGATTTACCCATTAATAGACACAGTACTTCCTTGAAAATAAATTCCAGCACAGCGCTACAACAACCATAATGAAATGAGCCATCACAATAGATAATTCTGTCAGAGAGCTACATGGCAATTTATCTGTTTAAAAAAACTGTAGTAAATACTAATCTGTAATAAAAACACAGTCTCCGTGCCACTTTTACAACATTCCCTAACTTCTCGCCATCTCCGAAAAGCCAAGCCAATGTTGATTCATGTTTTATTACGAGCTCTGTCGCATTCTCGTTTTGTCGGCAGACTCTCTTCTGTTTGGCGTTTGTTTAAAATGGGTGATTAGCTGCTCCAAGTCAACATTTCTTGTTTGTTATGAACATTAACCTATACTCCTCCCACAGGAGCAACTTTTCTCTATTTACAGATATGACGAAACATGCATGGGCGAGTGACGTATGTACACAATTTCCCACAAAACCATCCCTACAGGTCTAAAATATAAACACAGGATTAACATGGTGAAACAGGGTAAGACAAAAACACATTTTGGAAGATTTATTGATGGTGTATTGACTGATTCTGAACCAAATAAGTTCAATAGTGCACCTTTAAATGTTTATTTATGCAAGTAAAGATGAAAACCTACCGGGCGACATTATCCATATTCAAAATTGCTAAAAATGCCAAATATTGCACAGTTTTTTTACTCACACATCTGGTAGCAAGATACATAAACCAAAGGTTAATCCGTGACCTCAGCAACTAAGACGATTTCCTCTGAGTCACCGTACTGATGCATGTGATGTGTACCATCTAATCTACTGTAAGACTGTGATTAGAGATGCACAATATAACGGTCAAAAAATCTGTCTTGGGTTATAATAGAGGACAGCACATTTTAAGATAGAGTTCAAAACAGTAAACCATCTTGTCCATTTTTTATAATGTAGAAAATGTGCATTAAAAATCAAATCTACACTGCATAATAACGCTTTCTTTCTTAGTATTTTTGTCTTGTTTCTAGTCCAAACATCTAAAACTTCTTAAAACCAGAAGCATTTACTAGACAAGCAATAATGTTTGTCTTGTTTTGGGGGAAAATAACTAAAAATTAAGTTTGTTTTTGCTTAAAATAAGATAAATAATCTGCCAGTGATTATATAAAATGATCTTAAATGACAAAATTATTTTGCACACCCTATTGGCAGATTATTTTGTTTATTTAAAGCAAAAACGAACTTAAATTTTATTTATTTCTTCACAAAACTTTTGTTTGTCTAGTAAATGCTTCTTAAATGTAACAATTTTTAGATATTTGGAATTAAAACCAGACAAAAATACTCAGTACTTAGTAATACTTAGTAAGAAAATATGTTTTTGCAGTGTATTTGTTGCAATATAAAATTTTTAATGACAAAAATCTATGTACTGTAATGTGAAAAAAGAGAAATTTGACCTAAATATGTTGTAATTTCAATTTCATGCTTATTCAGGCTAACTTGACTTATAATACTGACCATAATATTGGCTCAGAAATTATAATTATTTGTAGTCCCTGTGAGCTATAACATAAAAAAAATACTTTAAAATGACAGGAAACTCAGAGATATTTTGCTGAGTGATCATATCAAGTGAGAACAAGAGGGAAAATCCTGACGCTCTGAATCACAGGACACCCCCACAGAGTTACTGTATTCATTAAGAACAATTAAGTCTCTAACGACTAAATTAATTGCATAATCTATTATTTTGCTCCCTTGACACAGCGAAGGCTGAAGTTAACAGGCTGATGGGGATGACGCGTTCCTCGAAGGGGATAATACGGGAAGCGAGCGGAATTAATTGGGTTTGATTAAGAGAGGTTTTCAATGGGACGCGGCTCTTTTCGCATGACATAATTAGAGGTCATGGAGAATGGGTGGGAGGTGGTGGGGTGGATTTGAGAGCTGGCGCCAGTGTTCTTCTCATCAGTGGACGTGAAAAGGGTTTTTTGTCATCCTTTGTAAACATGTGGAGTGCTGATGATTAGTAGGACAGTTGGAAATGAATCATTTAGAGACATAACCTATGGGTGATTCTACAATTAGGGCACTTTTTCTGACCCCTAAAGGTGAGAAATTATACAATAGCTATGAAACTTTTTATTGTGTAGCTACTGAATCTCGAAATATGCAAGGATATATCAAATAATTATTGTTATTTTATTATATCTATCTATCTATCTATCTATCTATCTATCTGTAGCACTCAGAGATTTTCTTTAAAATGTAAAGTGCTTCATAAATAAAATGTATTATTATTATTAAATGTGTTCTGATCAGAAATTGCGCTTTTTCAAAAACTTTTAACTGTGAAGAAATGCTGAACTAGGTTGGCACATTTGGTTTATATATGGTAATATAATTTAATAATTTGAATACAAATTTTTGTTTTTAATCAATAGTACAATTACACAGTTCATTCAATCTGTTGGGCAAAACTTCATGCATTTTTTTCCCATTGTGTTATTTCATAATTGTATTGTAAGTACAGTCCTAAATATTCACTGGTGTAAAAAGTGTAACCAGTCTCTCTTTAACATCTTTTATACAAACACATCTGGATGAATCAATCAGCACTGCCGTGTCTATAATCTAGTAATCTGTAATCTGCATGAGAGAAAGGCGACCGAACACCCGCTACTAAAACAATAAACGCGCCATCTTCATTTATAACCAGATTATATGTGAAATCATCACAAAAGTGTAGACTGTTGACATACTGACCCAGTTGTGTCGAATCACCACACAATGAGCACCTTGATTAAATTCAGAATATCAAAAATAACTAATATTTTTCTCACGTCAACAACATTGAATATTTTACTAATGTGTCCTACATCCACTATGTTAAGATATATTCAGACATACTTCTCATACTGTTTTTGAATTATTTGTTGTATGGATTATCGAAGGCAAATTGTGCACCTACAAAATCCAGTCAGGATCAAAACGTTAAATACTTGTCATAAGTAGCGGCCAAGTATCTATTAAATAAGTAGCCAACTAATATATCTAAAAATACTAGATAGAATTGGAATACATACTAGACAGAACTGAATAGGCCTAGTTGATATTATAACTAAATGACAGATTCCCATGGAAGTCATTGGCAAAAATGTACTATTCTTTTTTTTACTAGTAACACATTTTACTAGTCAGTATCAAAATAAGTCTAATGAAAAATCACTAGTGTCTATTTAATAGATATAGTGTCTAATAAATAAGTTTACTAAGTTCTAAGCTAATATCTAATGAGTAAGTACCAGTATCTTCTAAAAAGGTACTAGTATCTAAAGAATTGGAACTAGTAGCCCTACAAGCACTAGCTAATGAAAGTAGGCCTACTTAATGGAATATATAATATCAACAAAACAAAAAAAGTACCGGTACTAGTAGCATGGCAATATAGTACGTTTAAGTATTAAATGTTAAAACAGCTTGCCATATACTTACAAACAAGTTCATTAGTTGTCACCTGCAAAATCCAGTCAGCATCATAACGTTAAAATCTCGTCGTAAATAACGGCCTCCCGACGGCAGGCGACGCTGTGACGTCACGACTCCTCTGAACGTGCGCCAACGCGCATGCGCCGGAGGAAGTGCTCAGGATTCGGTTTCCTGTGGCTTCGTCTTGAACTAAAACACAACAAACTCATGCCGATATAATGGCCGAATCCGTTTAAAAACGTTTTATTTTGTTTCTCGTCTCAGCGTCATAAGGTATAAATGATTTCCTGGTCTTATACTAGCGTGTAATCTTGAGAAAGATGGATATTTCCACGCCACCAGAAGGTAACCGTGCGCTCGCGAGTGCGAGAACTGCAGCGCGAGCGCGAATGAACTGATATTATTATCAAAACGGCACTGATATACACACACTTGACTTAACACATAAAATCAACGTTTACCTGCTGGTTAGTTTATATTGACTGCCTTGTGTGGGTAGGATGGCAAATGAAGTAGCTAAATCTTTTGGCGTGTTTTTATTGCGTAATTTGGGTAAACGTTAGGTGATCAACGATTCCAGTAAAAATACCATGTTTAACGTTACTACAATAAAATCCATTACTGTCATGTCAAAGAGATATGATAGAAAATAAGTGAAAATATCTTTTATTGTTGGAAAGAGAAAAAAATGTTGATATTTAACTTCTTAAACTGCAGACCTTGTACAGTATCATCAAGTATATACTTTAAATTATATTATTTTTATTACAGCTCAGACAACACATACTTACATGTTTATCGCTTTTAGCAGTGTTTTATGTAGCTTCAAAGGGTTTCCTTTAAAATTACACCAAAATTGTGAAGCTTTTCAATTTGGGTAAGTTAGGCCAAATCCAGGCGGAAATCCTCAAAAATGGTCCCAGAGCATAAGTGGTTAAAAACAAATATTGGAATCATTCGTTATTTTTAACAATACTTATTTTGTTTGTTGTTGTGTTGTATCGGTTTTATATGATGCTCTTTCCCATCAGATCAAGAGCTGCGAAATGTCATTGACAAACTGGCCCAGTTTGTCGCCCGAAATGGACCCGAGTTTGAGAAGATGACCATGGAGAAGCAGAAGGACAACCCCAAGTTCTCATTTCTGTTCGGAGGGGAATATTTCGGCTACTACAAATACAAACTGGCCATCGAACAGCAGCAGCGTATGCATCGCATTTATTTTTTACCAATCAGTTATTTTAGTAGTATTTATATTTTTGAAATGGGGTTTGTTTTTTGATATTCAGTTGTCATTTTAATTTTGTCTGTGTATATTTTAAATAATTGAATTTAATGACAATAACCCTGCTACTAACACGGCATTTGAGGTGGAAATGTACAGCTAGATTTGCCTGTTTTCCAGCTGTATTGTATTTATATATATTCGTCTTTAAGGTGTGCTTCTCTCCTTTATAGATTCTGCCAGTCATGATGATGAATATAAAATGGAAGGTATTTATTAGACCGATAATCAGAAATGTTTAATTTTTGCCTGGTTCTTCTGCATCATCAGTGCTTGAAATGTTTTTTTGGAATATTTAATTTGTCAAATTATGTTATGGCTAATGCTTTCTCAGTTACACATTAATGTGTGTAACGAGTTGAAACAGCTGCGAAACACATTTGGTGGTGTTCACCAACTTGCGGTTTCTCATGTCTAGAGATTTGAACCAAGTGTTAAAGTTAAGCACGTGACTTTCCAGCACTGTTTTTTGCTCCATACATGATACGATGACTTTTTTTTGTAATATTCTGGATAAATCTGAACTCAAACTTTGCTTTTAAGAAACTTGGTTCCTTACTTGGTTTCTTCCCCCCTCAGTTATTTGGAGTCGATTTAGTACTTCATATCCCATTGCTTTCCTTGGCTTATAATGTTTCCGTCTGTTTTGAGTTTTTCATGCGACTGTCTCCAGACATGGAAAAATCAGAGGGCAACAAACCAGCATGAGTGATTTTTCTGCATGTTTCTCTTATCTGAATGGCCTTGTGCTGGGAACGCCCATTCAAAAGAGAGTCACCCTTCTTTTAGTAGCGCTTCCCAGTGTTCCCGTTCGCCGCATCCGTCAGATTTGGACGTACTGGCAGACGAGAGGTTTGTCGCTTGCAGTACAGTAGAAATCATGTTTTTTTTTGCGTCTGCGTGTTCTTGTGATCCGCAGTGCTCTGTAAACCTCCGGGTAAAGAGGTCGCAGACGTTCCTGCGGCGATGACGATGCTTGCGCCTCCGCCTATCCCGCCCACAACGCCGTCTATGGAGGAGCTCATCCAGCAGAGCCAGTGGAACCTACAACAGCAGGAGCAACACCTGCTCAGCCTCAGACAGGTATGTGCTGTATATAAAACACACACACCGATCAGGCATAACTTTATGTGACTTGAATAACACGGATTATGGTAAATGGACTGCATTTATATAGCACTTTCAACAGACCCTATGACCATCCAAAGCTCTTTACATTTTTGCCTCGCATTCACCCATTCATACACCGACAGGATGTTAGCCATCCCGCTCGTCGGGAGCACCAGGGGTTCGGTGTCTTGCTCATGGACACCTCGACACTTGGTCAGGTGGAACTGGGATTGAACCACCAACCTTTCGGTTTGTAGACAACCTACATGAGCCTCTGCCAGCCCTTTTATCTCTTAAAATTATGATGATCTCTTCATCACGGCTCCTGTTAGTGGGTGGGATATATTAGGCAGCGAGTGAACATTTTGTCCTCAAAGTTGATGCGTAAGAAGCAGGAAAAATGGGAAAACGTAAGGATTTGAGCGAGTTTGACAAGGGCCAGATTGTGACGGCTAGACGACTGGGTCAGAGCATCTCCAAAACTGCAGCTCTTGTGGGCTGTTCCCGGTCTGCAGTGGTCAGTTTCTATCAAAAGTGCCCCAAGGAAGGAACAGTGGAGAACCGGCCACAGGGTCATGGGCGGCCAAGGCTCATTGATGCCCGTGGGGAGCGAAGGCTGGCCCGTGTGGTCCGATCAAACAGACGAGCTACTGGAGCTCAAACTGCTCAAGCACTTAAAGCTACACTGTTTAACTTTTTTTAGTTTATTCTTAGCTAAAAACACTTAGTTCTTTAAAAAATATGTGTGCTCGTTAATGTATATTTACTTATTTCAAGTATTAAAGTATTCTCGTAAGTTTATAATATGCCATTGAAAATACATACGAGTGAGGGGTTCGAATGACGGTCGCCATGTTGCCCCTCCATCCTGACAGAACATTAGCCAAAGAGTACGAACAGGATCCCCGATGTAAGCCATGTCACACTGTAAGATCTCAGTTGTCATTAATGTCAGACTGTACGATAGTGAAGGCGCGCTAAAAACGGACGCGCGCAAGAAAACTCGTCCGGAGTTTTATATCATCAATGAATGTCGCGCTTGTTGACGGTGAGCTGCATTACTCGCGGGACTGAAATGCTGGCTACAAAGAAATCTCTAGCTCTCGTTTTGGTCATAGTTTGTCTTGAAAAACGGAGATATTTGGCTGTCGTCGTAGGAGAAGTCACTGCAGGATTGTGTGCCAAATCTTCTGACACTGCCAGAATTTTGTCTGAGGTAAAATTTGATCGCAGCGCTCATTAATCGGCTGCCGGTGAACATGTCAAACTAACGACCAAAGACGTCAGATTTTAGCCTAGGACCTGAGGAATCTTTTAGGATTTGCTAAATTTGTCTCAGACGGCCAAATCGTGGCCAAAATCGCACAGTGTGCACCCAGCTTAAATTGGCCACCGTAGGAGTTAAAACGAAATCGGAATTAAGAGGAACAGAAACTAAAGCCCCTTTCACACTGCACGTCGGACCCGCAATATTCCCGGAACATTGATTACCGAATTCGACCCGGGTCGGGGACCTAGTAATATTGCGGTATTCGACCCGGGACGAGCGCTGTGTGAACAAAAGCCGAAACTAATGCCGCAACGTGTACGTAGTTATCGTGCGACTCCTAGAGCTTGTTTTTTCAATAATACAACCCTGCAGTGCCAGAAGAGCTCGTCGGTGTTTTAAACGCAGAGAGTGTTCGTATACAAAAGAAACTAAAATTAAACAAGCAGAAATGTGCGCAAACTGGACACAAGTCGAGACCACGGAGCTCCTTACTATCCGCGCTGAAGCTGAGATCGCTCGCCGTTATACGTCACATCAGGATGTCACGTGTCAACTCGACCCGGGACCGTTAAGCGTTGTGTGTGAAAGCGCACATATTACGGTATTTCGCTGGCTGTGTGAATGGACCAAATCTAGCGGCCCGGGAACAAATGCCGGGTCGCATTATCCGTATATTTGCCGGAATCGCAGTGTGAAAGGGGCTTAATATTCACTGGACGGTCATATACCTTTACACCGCTAGATGGGGAAAATATCACACAGTGTAGCTTTAAAGGATTAGCTCACTTCAAATTGAACATTTCCTGATCGTTTCCTCACCCCATCTCATCCAAGATGTTCATTTCGTTCTTTCTTCAGTCGAAAAAGAAATTACGTATTTTGAGGAAAACATTCCAGGATTTTTCTCCACATGATGGACTTCAATGGGAACCAACGGTTGAAGGTCTAAATCAATGCAGTTTCAGAGGAAGGGCTTCAGACGCTCTGCACGATCCCAGAGGAATAGGGTCTGATTGAGCAAAACGATTGGACAATTTCTTAAAAATATGAAAAATGTATAATTTTTAACCTCTACTGCTTGAATAATTGTTCTGCTTTTGCACGCTGTATGACGTCATTACATCAGAAAAGTCATATCCGTGACGTACGTGGAAGTAAACAGATAAAAAAATCTGTTATTGTTGAAAGCGGTGTCATATAAAAGTGTGTGTTCGTGCTTTTAGGAGCAGGTTACGGCCGCCATCTCTCTGGCAATGGAGCAGCAGACGCAGAAGCTTCTGGCGGAGACACAGCTGGACATGAACGAGCTGGACAACCTCCTTCAGCCCATCATAGACACCTGCACGAAAGACGCCATCTCGGTACGAGCACAAAATCTCACGCCTCACTCACCACTGCTCCGTCTGTCAGAGAAGTTATTTTTGGGTTATTTCTCTCTGTCAGGCTGGAAAGAACTGGATGTTTAGTAATGCCAAGACCCCGCAGCACTGCGAGCTGATGTCGTCGCATCTCCGAAACCGCATCACTTCGGACGAGGCGCACTTCGAGCTCCGTCTGCATCTCATCTATCTCACCAATGACGTCCTGCATCACTGGTGAGACGCACAACATGACGTGATAATGCATTTGAATAGTATCAACAGTTGTGAATTTAACTTAGGCGCAAAATTGGAATATCACATAAAACATTTGTGAATAAAGCACTGTTTCCATCCCATGTGTTCAAGAGAACAAAATCAATCAATATTTCAGAGCCACTAAACCAACATTTGAGATGCTGCGATGCCATTGGTCCACTGGTTAGTCCCATTATCCAATCACAGCCTCTGTTAAGGCAAAGTCACCAGAGTTTTTTTGTTGTGCATGGAGGGATTTATTTGGTAAATGTGTTTTTATTGTAGTTTGTGCGTGTCTTATTATCAGATAAACAAATTATATGCCTCCAATTTGTTTCCATCAAGCGTTTTTTTAATGTGAGATCTGTGATGGATGCGGCCTGTAAACGGAAAAAGAACGTGGAGGGAGCCGGCTGATACTAGTGCTTAGGGGTTTATTGCCACAGAATAGGATTACACAAATAAAGCAAATGTTAACCGAACTGAGCTAAATCAAAATATGAAGCCGTGTTTCCACCGCAGGAACCAGGGTCTAAATGAAGTTCCCTCCAAACGGCCCTGCTCGCGAGGTAGTACTTTTTTAAAGTTCAAGAACTTTTGAGGGCGGGACTTGGGCGCTGAACATGCTGATTGGTTTAGCATTTTATTTCAGCTGGCATTTTTTAAAGTCTTTTGCGAGGTTCGTGTCAGTATATATTAGTCTTGCTCTTTCTGTCAGATGGCACGCATTCATCTCAGCCATTCAATGGCCGTAAAAATATACATTGTCATTTTAAATCTAGCTTTACAAGCTTTCTGGATATGCTAGTGCTCTTTCCTGTCGTTGTTAATTACCTCTTCAGTAAACCTATACGACAATTCACCATGACGTCACAACAGTAATAAACGTTCTTCCGGGTGGCAAAAGCCGAAGCGTTCCTATGGCAACGCTAGTATTCAGACATAGTTAACATGATTATTGAGGGACCGATTAATTAATTCAGGAGATAGCAATACATGAAATGCCTAACCTTGGTCTAGTAGATGTAGTGCTAGTCTAATACCACAATTTTTAAATGAGCTTCAGCCTACATTGAGTAGTTATTTTAGTGACTGTTGCTGTTTGAATTACAATATGTTAGGCTATCGTAGATAGTCTATTTCCCTGTTCTCTGCTTTTCAACAAATCCTTTGCACACATTTTTTCTTTATTTTTTGTATCTGAAGCTATAGCAGCAACATTGAAAGTTCCGGTGTCTGTGTTTAACACGAAACCTTGTGTGATTGCGGCCGGCTCGCGGTGCAGTCATGCTGTTTCCCAGCTGATTTGATGCAATGATCCACTTTAATGACTCGTGGCATCTGCAATATCTCACAAACTCCCGATGTTAAAATATATTATATTTATAATTTTATATGGAACTAATCACTACACCTGTTAGCAGTCATGTAAACATCCATTATTGATATAAAATAGCCGAAATCACATGAACAATCACACAAAAACCTTATTCCATAGTTATCGTGTGTTTATTAGCTTCTTAGTTCACGCGTAGAAATTTAGAATAGGCCCGTTCGAGCCAGAATGAGGAAATGTCCGAGACAGTAGGAGAGAGGTCTGCGCATGTTTTAACTCTTTTATATCGAATAATTCCGTGAGAAATGAATAGAAATGGTATTCTGTATGACGAAATATTTTGCAAACGTGATATGTCAATATTTCTCCAAATATGAGGACTTTTAAACTAAGAGCTAAACTGAAAGCTGTTCTTTGCGATCTCTGTGAACACAAATGAGCCAGTGAAGACGAAAGAATAAAGTGCGTCTGATAATCTATTCAAAATATCGTTCATAACGGATCGATAATAATGCACTCCTGACATAAATTAAGAATTGAATGTCACTGCAACCCAGTTTTATCATAAACAGTGTTCAAATATCAAAGCTGGAGTCTTTAATCTTTCTGATGATACTGAGTTTGTCCAGATAATGTGTGATGAGCAGTGAATGTTGAACAATAGTAATCTGAGGCCGGATGATCTTTGAATCGTAAGGGGTTAAGAGATCTAAAGTTTACTAATATTAGTCTCGAAATTCCCCAGCTGAAGATAATTATGCTCTGCTATGATTTTGTAGATGGACCATTTTGAGAATACTTCTCTGTAGCGCCACTTTTGACGACGTCCACTCGCTTTAGCCTCCTCACCCACAGGTTTTGCTGCATATATTTACTTCTTTCTGAATGAAATCGATAAAATCCTACACCTTTTCCTGTTTATCTGATGGCGCAACCCCAAACACAACACGTTTTCGTCATAGTTTCAACTTTAAACAACAGCAATGTTCTTAACTATGTTACTATTTACAGTAGCCGGCTGATCTCTTCAGTTTGTCAGTAGAAGCCGCTCGCGTTCTGCCACCCGGAAGTATCTTGAGGTGATTGTTTACAAACATTCTGAAATGGTCTATACATAACCAGCAAAAGCAGCACAGCTTGAATCCCTTCCATACTCGTTATTCATATTTTTACAGTCTATTTTTCACCATGTAAACGACCTGACCGATTACTTTTAAGTGTGTGTCCTTTCATGACGTGACAGCGCGCCGCGCTCATGTTGACAAGAGAGGAAAGTTAATTTTTCTGAGGGGTAAACTTTTTATTTCGTAAGTTATGAAGTTAATGTTGGAATAATGACACAGCGTATATTGCCCCAGGCAGTTTTTACTTTAACTGCGCCTGACAGAAGAATTATTTTTTTCTGAGATGATTATTACACTTTACAACAAATAAACAGCGTATTATATAATACTGTATTAGTCCTGGTGGCCGTTAAGAGTTGCTATGGCTACAGTTAACACATAGCTGCTGGAGAAAACAGCGTTGACATTTTTGATGCGACCGGATAATTAACTCTCTGCGGGCGGATAGTAGCGCGGATGAAAAATATGTACAATATTTCTGAGGCGAGGTGGACGAGCTTGAGAGTGAGTGAGTCCTCTCATGAGGGAGCTCGAGGCATATAACAACGAGCGACACCAATAAAGGACGAGAGATCACCAGAGCTGGATTTGACGTTGAGTTGTGTTTACGTTTTATTATGTGTGTGTGTGTGTGTGTGTGGCAGTTGTCCGTGAGGGGCTGCCCACGTTACTTTCGTTTTTCGCTTAGTGTTACGCCCCGTGGCTCAAAAGGGACGCAACAATGAATGGGACACACGAAAGCCGAAATAAAATACGAAATTTATTAACAAAATAGAACTATACAGAAAAGAAACTTTATTAAGTGTAACAGTCAGGAATCGGTGTGTGTAAGGAATGCATGAAAGGGTAATGTGCTGTTGTAGTGTTAGATGTACCAAAGAAACAAAGTCAAACAAACGCAAAACAATCATCAAGTCCAGCCTGCCGCCCTCCCTGGGCCTTTTCCTCAGACTCCTTTTAACAAGGCCCAACAGGAAGTGAGCAACAGGTGTGCTTAATCAAACTATCTGAGAACAGCCAGTTGAGGGCGGAGCCAGCAAACCATCCTCCTCAGCCTGGAGAAACCCCACTACACGGAGTTGTCACACTTGGTTAAAGTCTTTTAAATGTTCGCTGGTTCCCGCCTCCTTCTTCCCCCCTCGAACATACTGTATTACAATTTCCAAATGTCCAATATCCAAATTACACATACATGCAACAACGATATGCCATTTAACCATCATGTCACCACCACTGCGACACTGCAACTTTTGTTGATGCCTCGTAGCCCAGATGGAGCGAGCGTTGCAGAAGAAGCAATTGATAAAATAAGTAAAAATAAAGTTGGTGAGTGGATTATATGAAATTGTTGACAACTAGTCTTTTAGGCCCTTTAGCCGGTTTCATTAGCCCATTCATGATGCTGTTGATGTTGAGAGAGGTGCAAGATAAAAAATTAAAGCATTTTAATTTGAATGATTTTAGCGTGTGTGATTTACGTAACGGGCCAAATATTAGCCGTTCTGGGTGGGTGCGGATTTAATTTTGATATTTTCAAAATCGAATCGTTTTGAATCAAATCGTGGCCTCAAAAATCGGAATCGAATTGAATCGTGAGATGGTAAAAGATTCCCACCCCTACTTCCTATATATCAAAATAAGAGGAAGAGTTCTCGGAAATACTTGCCAACTCCAACTGTGTGTTTCATGGCGTTTTATTGTGGAAACTCTTGATTTCTCCGCAGTCAGAGGAAAAATCAGAAGGATCTTTTGGCGGCTCTACAGAAGGTGGTGGTTCCCATTTACTGCACCAGCTTCCTGGCTGTGGAGGAAGACAAGCAGCAGAAAATCACTCGGGTACGATCACACTGTGTTTGTTCACAGATATCAGCAGAAAGTCATGTGATGTGTTTGCTGGCTGTGAATGTGATGGCGGTCGGTCTGACTTCTTCTGACGAAAGCTGCTTGTGTTTTAGCTGCTGCAGCTCTGGGAGAAGAACAGATATTTTGATGACATCACCATTCAGCAGCTGCAGAGTCCGGCTCTGGGCCTCGGACAGTACCAGGTACAGCATCACTAGCTGCGTTTCCAATACCCTTCAAATTGAACGAATTGAAAATATGCCCAATGAAAACGTGGCAATTTCGCAAAAACTCCCATATACCACGAAAAAGTTTTTACGCTCTCGTGAGGTGGTTTTTCAGGCAATTCGAAAAAAATAATTCTTTGTGGTATAACGTATTTTTTTTCCGCATTTACAGGTCACCTGGTGCAGTGACGCATTGCTGCAACATAGGGCCTTTATATTATTTTTTCCTCTCAATTGTTTTAGTTTCGTAGTTAGGCTGTTTTCTTTAGGGCTGTCAACGAATAGTCTAAATTCGAATATATACAGTCCCTGACAAAAGTCTTGTCGCTTGTGTACAAATTGACCTAAAGTGCCGCTGAAATATATTTCTAATCAAGATTTTTTTACAAGAAATGGCTCATTTTAATCCCACCAGCTTTTGTGATAATGTTTCAGTGAAAAACTAAACTTTCAAAAAGTATTCTAATATTCACAGCTTGGTAAAGCCCATTGAGTCAATTTTTGCAAAGACATAAGTGTTGTCACCTTGTCATATGAGCTTCACCTGTGACTAATAATGGATCAATTAGGTCTCAAGTGTGTATAAAAAGAACCCCCGTACACTAGACCTTCACATCAACTGCAACTAGACCTCTGCAAACATGCCTAAGATTCACCCTGAGACTAAAGTTTTGATTATCAAGAGGCTGAAGACCAGATCCACTGCTGATGTGGCAGACACCTTCAATGTGTCTCAGCGTCAAGTACAGAGGATAAAAAAAAGATTTGAAGAGACTGGAGACGTTTTTGACAAGCCCAGGTCAGGCAGACCCCGCAAGACAACTGCTCGAGAGGACCGTTTGTTGGCTCGAAAATCCAAGGCCAGCCCATTTTCCACTGCAGCAGAGCTCCACGAGACCTGGTCACATGAAGTCCCTGTGTCAACCAGAACAGTTTGTCGGATTCTGTCTCGAAATGGCCTCCATGGTCGAATCAGTGCCCAGAAGCCAGCACTTAACAAAAGACAATTGAAAAACCCTGTGGCATTTGCCAAGGCCCACAGCCTGCTAAAAGGATTGACACTGGAAAAGTGGCAGAAGGTGGATTTTTCAGATCTTCTGTTGAATTACACCACAGTTGCCGCAAATATTGCAGGAGACCTACTGGTGCCCAAATGGATACGAGATTCACCCAGAAAACAGTGAAATTTGGTGGCGGAAAAATCATGGTCTGGGGTTACATCCAGTATGGGGGTGTGCGAGAGATCTGCAGGGTGGAAGGCAACATCAATAGTCTAAAATGCCAAGAAATCTTAGCTACCTCTTATATTCCCAACCATAAAGGAGGCCAAATTCTGCAGCAGGACGGTGCTCCATCGCATACTTCCATCTCCACATCAAAGTTCCTCAAGGCGAAGAAGATTAAGATGCTCCAGGATTGGCCAGCCCAGTCACCAGACATGAACATCATTGAGCATATGTGGGGTAGGATGAAAGAGGACGCATGGAAGACGAAACCAAAGAATATTGATGAACTCTGGGAGGCATGCAAGACTGCTTTCTTAGCTATTCCTGATGACTTCATCAATAAATTGTATGAATCCTTGCCAAACCGCATGGATGCAGTCCTTCAAGCTCATGGAAGTCATACAAGATATTAAGTTTGAATCTCACAGCACCACAACTTAATTTGCTGACATATTTTTTTATTTGCAGTAAATTTGTTCAATTTCTGTATAGGCGACAAAACTTTTGTCTTGCCAAAATTTGACCTTTCTGTCTTGATTAAATGATAAATATTTTTTCAGTGAAAATTATTTATTTAAGTGCATTAAACATCATTTGGAAGGGTTTTAGCTTTTCATATGAGCTATTTCTAACACCAATTAATTAATTAAAAGTCAGGTTAATATCAGGTATTTCTAGAAAATAGATAAGCGACAGGACTTTTGTCAGGGACTGTATTTGAATATTTTTTAAAAACGGATTCGAAGGTGAAAATTAATATTTGAATAAAACAAAATAAAAAACGGACGTTAATACGTTAATAAACATTAAATGTTTTCTTTTTTAATATGCATGTATTTTTTGATATTTTTAATAAACTGTTATTTTTATATTTTTTTATTTGAGTTAGTTGTAATAATTTTAGTTTTTCTTGTTTTTTGTTTTTATTTTATTTCTTTATTTTCATTATAATTTTAGTTAAACATTAAATGTTGTCCTTTTTAATATCTGTAGGTTTTATTGATATTTTGAATCAGTTGTTATTTTTTATATTCATAATTTTAGTTTTTAGTCATTTTGTTGGGATTTTAGTCATTTTTAATAGGTTTTTTTATGTCTATAGTTTTTATTGATATTTTGAATTAGTTTTTATTTTACATTGTATGTTTTTATTTCAATTTTAGCTTGTGTGCAAAATGCGATTAATTTTGATTAATTAATTATAAAGCCTCTAATTAATTAGATTAATTTTTTTAATCGAGTCCCGGCCCTAATACACACACACACACACACACACACACACACACACACACACACACACACACACACACACACACATACAGTTTTAATTGGATATTTTAAACCAGCTTAAATTTTTATATTTTCTGTTTTCATTTTAATTTGTTAGTTTCAGTCAATTTTTTAAATGTTTATTTTATTTTATATTTAGTTATATTTCTTTAATTTTCATTATTAGTTTAACATTAAATGTTGTCCTTTTTTAATACGTCTAGTTTTTATGGACATTTTGAACCAGCTTTTATTTTTATATTTTATTTTAATTTTAGTTCAAGTTTTAGTAATTTTGTTTTTTTTTCTTTTCTTTCATTTTTAAAAGTTTTTGTTGTTGTCTTTTTAAATACGGCTAGTTTAAATTTATATTTTTAATCAGGTTATTTCTTTTTTTAATTTTAAATCTAAATTAATAAAATAATATTTCAGTACTTCAAGTTACAGTAAATGAAAGCAGTTTTTTTAAAGATTTTTTTTTATAGTTTAAATTGCAGTAACCCAGGCACAGCTGGTCGTGTCAGACACAGATGTGATGTTCATCATGTGTTTCTCATGCGTCTCTCCAGGCGTCGCTCATCACGGAGTATGCCCAGGTGGTGCAGCCCATCCAGGTGGCCTTCCAGCAGCAGATCCAGGCGCTGAAGACCCAGCACGAGGAGTTCGTGAGCAATCTGAAGCAGCAGCAGACGGTGGCGGTGGCGGCAGCAGCGGCTGCGGTCGGTCAGCTGACCCCTGCCGACCCTGAGGTCAAGAGCCAAGCGCCCATGAGCTCTCAGCCTGGTAAACCGATACTTCACGTCCTCACACACAGATGCAGTCGCATGAAACACACATGCTATTTTGTTTTCTATGAAAGGACACGTTAAATCAATCAAAAGTCATTTAAGATGCTACAAAAGATTTCAAATAAATGCATAGTTTCCACATCTCAACTGATTTCAACATTGATAATAATCATAAATGTCTCTTAAGCAGCAAATCATCATATCAAAAAGATTTCTGAAGGATCATGCGACTAAAGACAACAGAAAACAGCTGTTATAAATTAATACATTTTTAACAAAAATGGATTTTACTGCCTTTATAAATACTGTAATTCATAAATAAAGAGACTTAGAGAGACCTTTTGATCAGTAGTTTGTCACACATGTATTTTTTTTTTTTTTGTGGATTTGCTCTGATGATTTTATGGTCATGTGACGTCATTCCAAACGTCACACGTGTTCCATTCTAAGCCATTTATGATGTCATACTTGGAGTGCTTTCTTTTTGCCATTCCGAATATGACGCGTCATTCCTGGCCTCTGACATAATTCCGGACTTGACAGCAGTTCTTTTTATGATGTCATCGCTTATTTGCTGTGACATCATACTTGACATAATTATAGTCTCGTTGCCCTGATCATAGATATGCATACGTAGATGCCTCATTCGAACGCTGCAGGCTAGTGTTGTCACGATACCAAAATTATGACTTCGATATGATACCAGACTAAAATACCTCGATACCGATACTAAATCGATACCACGGTAAAAAAACAAACAAACAAACAGATATGATAACAGAACGTATTATTCATTGTTTTATGTTTTTTACTAAAAATTCACTTGGCCAGCATGTTCCTGCCCTGGTTTTTGCCCATTCCTCCTCTTATTGCTATAATAAGTACATGCATGTGTGAACATCCTCACAGAGATCACATTATCAATCATCTTATCATTCACTGACCTTTAACTTCTCAAAACCTTATTTTATGATATGAGTAAATTAATGTTTTTTTAAATTTATCTTATAATATAGATTTTTTTAATTGTATCTGTTTTGAAAAATAAGCAAAAAATGCAAATTACATAGCCTGACGTGGTCATACTCAATTCTGTTCAGAATATGTGCTGTGATTATGGGGTGTTTCAACCGAACCAGGAAAGACCTCGATTGGACAGACCCACAACCAATCAGAGCAACGAAGTGACGTCAACAGAGCTCAACTGCACTGTGTTGCCAAGTCCGCGTTTTTTTCCTCGGTTTGTTTTCTATGTCCGCGGGTTGAAGCGACTATTATGTGATATATAGACCCATGAGTGCGAATTTTAGCAGGGTAATCTTGCCAAAATAACACACATTTTACCCCCTAAACACCATTTTTTCCTTGGAGAACCCCCTGAGAAGCTATTGTTTAGGTCTATTAGTTGGCGGGTTTTGTTGTAAAAACTTGGCAACCCTGTCTGCACGCACGCGATCTTTGCCGGTGTTGTAAAAAAATAAAATAATTTAAAGGTCCCATTCTTCGCGTGTTTTGGAAGCTTTGATTGTGTGTACAGTGTGCAATATAACATGAGTTCATGTTTCGTGTGTAAAAACCCCCCAGTATTTTTCACACAATTGACTTATCTGTACAGCGCTGTTTCCTCCGTCCTAAAAACGGCCTGATGATTTCCTTGTTCTATGAAGTTCCTCCTTCAGAAATGCATAACGAGTTCTGATTGGGCCAGCGCTTCCCGTGTTGTGATTGGACAGCAGCTTAGCGCACTTTAACCGGAAAGGTCCCGCCTCTTACCATAGCGGGGAGATGCAAGCGCTGAATGCGTGCTCTTCTCCACGTGGGAGAGCAACGAGACCACTCCCCCTATTTTTTGTGTTCCTGTGGGCGGAGGGTTCGTCAACAAACGGTTTTAGTTGCGTCATTACAGCAGGAAGTGCAGGGGTGTAGTCCAAAACGGGCGTTCGCTGTAGGCTTTGAAAGGGAACTTCTGTTAAATTAAATATCTCGCTTGGCATTGAACTTTGAGCTTTATAATTTTACAGGTATTATTTATGCTCTAACAGCAACATTACACACTAACTAAAGTTTGAAAGATGGAATCGCGAAGAACGGGACCTTTAATGATACACAGAGCACTTACCCAACATGGTCATCATTTCTGAGAGAAATAGTGAAGGTGAATGCAGATACAAACAAGCTCTTCGTTTAGGATTTGAGTAAATATAATCCAAGCCCCTTTGATGACGTGATGATTACGTTACTGTTGATCATCTGTCCGTCATCGTCTGGTGATGAACACATGAAGCCCCCCACTGAGGATCTCATTGGTCCGAACAGTTTCTGTTTGGGGATAATTACTCCTCTATGGATCGAGGCCAGACAGAACCGCCCGACCTAAAAAAATTGTGGGCGGGGGGTAAGTTCGGCTGGCATCCAGGCTACAAATGACAAACAATATGACAAAAACAGTGCTTTATTTTTCAGCTATAGGTCTATTTAACAGCAGCAAGTCAAGAAAGAAATTAAATAATCAAATATAAAAAATTCTTACTTAGTCTACACTCTATAATTTAACTATACACTGATTCTTAATAAATATATTTTAGTTATTTAGCCAAATGTGGTGGTTTTCTATTTTTCACTGATTGCTTAACATCAATCTCACAGAATAGGTCTTTCTTAATTAGGGCTGAGTGATAAAACGATAACAATAATTATCACAATATCATTTCCCACGATAAAACGATAACAGTTCGATAAATTCTCGATATAATGCTTGCGCGGTAAGCGTAATGCTGCGCATGCGTGTTGCAGACCGGGCTTCTGGGTGCTGCACGCGCTGTTGTTTACAGTGGCTGACAGGCTTGGAGGATCGCAGTGAAGTGGAGCGAGAAAAATGAGCGATAGTGAAGAAAATGCAGCGCTCACGATCAGCTCCGAGGACACAGATATCGTTGACGAGTTAGTTTACTCAACTTCAGTGGTATGGAGATATTTTGGCGATCCCATCCGACATAAAACAGAGCGACGTGCATGGGCTGCTTATCATAGGTTCACCACACGGAATCTAATTATTAAATGATCGTGCTGCTTCGAAGTTCTTCCATATAACATTGAGCCCAACACAGCGGTAAATCTACATTAACTACATTCACACACAGGCTTATCACCTTGTTAGTTGTAGTGGGTGACTTGCAAGCTAACGCTTCCAAACTATAATCACTAAAACATCGGACTTGTACATCGCTAACATAATTGTTTGTCTTTGGTGATGTATTAATGACTCCGCATCGCCTGTATCAAAAGAGAAATAATGTCATCCGATGTTTAAAATGAATAAAATATACTTGACAGCTCTTACTGGAGATCCACAAATACTGAACTTTGCTCTCTCCCTCCTCTCGTGACCGGCCCACTGTCGGTGATGTGTGTGTGTGTGTGTTGGTGAGATGGGTGTGTGTGTGAGAGAGCAATGCACGGGGGACCAATCCACTGTGAGGCAAGAGAGGGGGGACTCTAAATGTTTCTTAACTTAAAATGATTTATTTATTTATTTTTGTTGCCGTTTGCATTTTTAGTGTTTTACTACTTACACAATTAAGTAGCCTAATAATATTATTGATATACAGTGTAGAGTAAAAAAATGCTTGCCACAATTATTTTAATAAATAAATCTACCTCAGTTTAAATAAATTGTTCACCTGTTTGGGAAGTGTTTGTCATGTTTTGACAATAAAGGATAGTTTAAAACCACAGTTAACTGACTGTTTTCTACATCTTTCACTCAGGAGCAAAAATATGCCTTTAAACTTTAAAGAAATAGATTTTACATTTATCGTGATATTTATCGATATCGACTGATATGGAAAATTATATTGTGATAATTTTTTTGGGCCGTATCGCCCAGCCCTATAATGAGGTATCTACGTGTACATAATCTATGGCCTTGATATCATTCTTTGACTCACTGCGATGAATTAGGATGTCGTTCTTGACTTGTGATATGTTGTTGTTCTTGCTGTTAATTATGATGTTGTTATTTTTCACGCTGTCATTAGAGCTGAAGCCGGCACTGACCGGTCCTCCACCTGCTGATTATGATGCGGCTCAGACTCATCCCTCAGACTCGAACCCCTCGGCGTCGCCTGACATTCCTTCCTCTAAACCCGGCTGGTTCGAGTCGCAGCACAACATGCAGTCGTGGAACCCGCAACAGCCTGTGAGTGACAAACTCTTTCCAGGTGTATATTAATATTAAAGCAGCACTAGGTAACGTTTGCTCTCGGGGTCCCCCTACAGTTGTCCTCTACTACTGTAGTAAACTGTCATCCTACATCAGGGGATGCCATCGCGCGTGCATTTGTTGACATGACAACCCTGATAGCCCTACTATCTAGTGATGAGGGGGTCGTCTCATAACCCGCGGACCCCGTATGTCTATTTAATGGTTGCGGGTGCGGGGCGGGTTGTAAAAATATATACAGTGGTGCGGGGCGGGCCAAATAACTTCATAAAAGCGGCGCCGCGGGTTGGAAAAAAAGCCGACCCGCCCATCACTAACAGTTCCCCTGAACACTGCAGGAGGAGTTCACATGCAGGTGTTCTTCTGGCGGCGCATGTGAAATGTCTTCATCCCAGGAACAGTCAGTGGCATGTTTCAGCTTGTCATATGAATATAATTTCATGGGTTTTATTTTTTTCAAACGCCAAATAATCGCGATGCTCACGTTTACAAGCCAGTGTCATTATAGTAGTCTATTGGTTACCGTTTTACAGAATCTATATGATACTTCAGTTCAATGTTTGAGTGGTCGGTAATCACCATAACAAGCATGACAGCATCGGTCGGGCACGCCTCCTTCAGCTCACGCCGACGAGCAAACGCTGGTCACATGTTGATCCTCGTCCTACCTTTAATCCCATCACTTTTTCGTTTCCTCTTATTGCTTTCCTCCAACAAAACCTTTTCTTTCTTATGTGTCTGTGCTGCTTCGGACATGACTATATTTTCCGACGAACAAAGTTAAGCTCGCACGTCCGAATGTAAAGTGTGTGTGTTGGTGGAAGTGACGTATATGCCGTAAAGCAGTCGAATTTATTAGTTCTTTTTGTTCTCGGGTTACTACCCCAAACCCAAAGTTTAAAAGTATGATTAAAACGATACAGACCCCATCAGGCTATGGCAGACGAGTCATTCAACCTATTGTAAGTCGATTTATCATCACAAGAGTCTTGAAAATATATTAAGAAGGTTGAAAAGTTACCTAGTGCTCCTTTAAAGGGTTACTTCAGTGATTTAGCATTAGGCTTTGAATTTAAACTGGGTCATTAATGTAGTAGAAATGTGAAATTATTTTTGAATTCGGTGCCTTCTAGACTAAAGACAAGTCATCGATCATTCGAATAAACTCCCGAGTTTCTACTGATACAAAGCCATATGCTAAATCGCTGAAGTAACCCTTTAATACAGTCTCCAACAGTCACTTTATATTGTCGCCACAATATATATATCGCCACACCGCCCATCGATAAAATAAAAATGTATATATGATGTTTCTGCCTCCAGCCGCCGTTTGACCCCACTCAAGTCCCGCCCCCCTGCCCGCCCTGGAACAGTCACGAGGGCATGTGGAATGAGCAGCGAGACCCCAATTGGAGCGGCGGCTCTAGGGACGGCGGCCCCGGAGGCCCCTGGAGCGGCCAGAACGAGCCCCCGCCCTCCTGGAGCGGCCAGTTCGACCAGCCTCCGTGGAGCAACCAGCCGGACCAGCCTCCGCCGTGGGGGCAAAGGGAGCCCCCGTTCCGCATGCAGCGTCCTCCACATTTCCGTGGGCCCTTCCCTCCCCACCAGCAGCCGCCGCCGTTCAACCAGCCGCCCCCGCCGCCTCACAACTTCGGCCGCTTTCCGCCCCGCTTCATGCAGGACGAGTTCCCCCCTCGGCATCACTTCGAACGGCCGCCGTATCCGCCCCACCGATTCGACTACCCGCAGGGAGACTTCCCAGGAGGTGAGACTCAACTCTACTATTTATACTGAATTTTAGGGGTGTAACGGCACACAAGTCACGGCTCTGTACGTATTTCGGTTTTGGTGTCACAGTTCATTTTTGTCTCATTATAACAAGTGGAAACAACTTAAAATACTATCGAAGCAAGTTTCCATCACTAAATAAAAATAAAATAAAAAGAGTAATTGCAACTTTTATCTCAGAAATTCAGATTTTTTTCTCACAATTGTGAGTTTTAAAGTCAGAATTCGGAGATATAAACTCACAATTCTGACTTTGTCACGCATTTACTAGTTTATATCTCAGACTTATGACTTTTTATTAGAGTCCTGCAACGGGTCGGGTACCCGCATAAAAGTGTCTAAAACAGGTGGATTGGGACATTTATAAAATTCACGGGTGGATAGGGATGGCTCGATACCACAATTTTGGCTTCGGTACGGTACCACAATCTAATACCCAAGTACCGATATTAAATCGATACCACGCGGTCTGATATTAGCGCCGGTATATTGAATGAATGAATGAATGAGGCATTTATATAGCGCTTTCATATGTACTACTGTACACCCAAAGCACTTTACACTCATGTCAGGGGTCTCTCCTCAACCACCACCAGTGTGCAGCATCCACTTGGATGATGCGACGGCAGCCACAGTACAATGGCGGCAGTGTGCTCACCACACACCAGCGATAGGTGGAGAGGAGAGAGTGGGATAGAGCCAATTCAGTGGATGGGGATTATAAGGAGGCCATGATTGGTAAGGGCCAATCGAGGGAATTTGGCCAGGACACCAGGGTTACACCCCTACTCTTTACGAGAAGTGCCATGGGATGATATTGATGATGGGAAAAATTGCACGCGAATGAGTACAATTATGCAAGTTTTGAGTTTATGAAGTGGGAAATTACCACAAATGTTAATTAGTAAATTAATCAGCAAAGCTTATCACATCAAATCAGTCATTTGAAAACTTTCTTGTGAGAAATAATTTCAGCAAAAATGTCTTAATTACCAAATTGCTTCTGGTTTTAAAAGACATCTTACTACACTAAAGCAATCTGCATAATCCGATTCAACATTTCACGCTCGTCTCAGGATGGAGAACGGAAATCATTTGAACACGCAAGCGATGTTATAGCATTTCGTAATAACAGTTAGAGGAGATATGAGCTCATAACAACGACACACACACACACCTGTAACTTAGAGCTCGCACATTACATTTTTTATTTTTATTTTTTTTTATTATTATTTTAATTACTATATCTTTACGACTGTTTTAACTATGCTTGTTTTTAATTCTTTATTCGTCCATATGGTATTCTTTTTTTTTCTCATGCATTTGTTACCACTATTTTAATTAATTTCTATGTAAAGCACTTTGAATTGCCATTGGGTATGAAATGTGCTATACAAATAAACTTGCCTTGCCTTGCCTTGCCTTGACGCGCTCTGCTTTATAAGTGTTTCTTTCCGTTCGTGCTCCTTGAGCTTATAATGCTTTTGTTCTTTAAGCCTCGTTCACACCGCCAGCGACACGCAGCGACAAAGCGACACGATCCCATTCATTTCAATGGAGCACTGGCGACTTCCGGCCACACAAGCGACAGTGACCGTTGGCGACAGAATGTGGGCGTGTCAAGCGACACGAGACGCGCGACAAAAGTTCAGAAATTTCAACTTTATGCAAATGAGAAGCGATTATCGCGAGCGACAACCAATAGGAGTGAAGTCAGTGGAGTGCATGTGATCAGTCTGTTCTGCACTGGGAGGGTGTTCCCTGCTAATGACGTTAAAGGGAACCCGTAGTGGGAACGCCCACTAGCGACATGAATCTCTGGCGCTGGCGACATGCAGCGACAAAATCGCTGGCGGTGTGAACGAGGCTTTAGGCATTTTTTTACACACTGTTTAATGTTTTAAAAACCTTAAGATATAACGTAAGCGTGTTGTGTACATTGCCTAATCATAAGCTTGTTCAGAAATGGTGATGACATGTTTAGAGAAAAAAAGAAAGAAACGTCTCTCTCATTTTCTCAAAATACCTAATTCAAATAAACGAATATTTTTCGGACTTTTATGAGCCCAAATATTCGAATACAATATTTTGGGAAAATGCCCATCCCTAGTTTCGGGTCAGTTTGGGTAGCACGCTGCCATTTAGCGGTGAACTTCGGAAAAGCAGCGTATACCGAAATATGCAAAATCATGATATCGTACCGTTTGAAATAAAATATATACCGGTATTTTTCCAGTACCGGTATACTGCGCATCCCTAATCACCTGCGAGCCACACCGGTCTCGAGTCCTCTGAGGGACATCGGAGGCAGAAAAGGACGAGCGACACCAATAAAGGACGAGAGATCACTAGACTTGGATTTGACGTTGAGTTGTGTTTACGTTTTATTATGTGTGTGTGGCAGTTGTTCGTGAGGGGCTGCCCACGTTACTTTCGTTTTGTTTGGTTAAAGTCTTTTAAATGTTCGCTAGTTCTCGCCTCCTTCTTTCCCCCCTCGAACATACTGTATTACAATTTCTATGTCCAAATCACACATGCACGCAACAACGATCTGCCATTTGACCATCACGTCCCCATCACTGCGACTTTTGTTGATGCCTCTCGTAGCCCAGATGGAGCGAGCGTTGCAGGAGTAGCAATGGATGAAGTAAAAGTAAAGTTGGTGAGTGGAGTAGGCTAGGCTATGAAATTGTTGACAACGAGTCTTTAAAGGCAGAGCCTGTTTGATTAGCCCATTCATGACGCTGTTAATGTTGAGAGAGGTGTAGGATAAAAAATAAAGCATTTTAATTTGAATGATTTTAGCGTGTGTGATTTATCGCGGGGTCGGGTAACGGCCAAATATTAACGGGTCTGGGCGAGTGCGGATTTAATTTTGATGTTTTCACGGGTCGGATCTGGTGCTAAACCTTGCGGGTACAGGCGGGGACGGGTCTCCAAAAATCGACCTGTGCAGGACTCTGCTTTATATCACAGAATTCTGACTTTATAACATGCAATTGAGAGTTTATATTTTAGAGTTGTGACCTATATCACGCAATTTCCAGAAAAAAAGTTAGAATTGTGACTTTACAACTCACAATTGTGAGGAAAAAAAGATAAGTCGCAAATACTCTTAGGGCCCTATAAAATCCGTTTTATTTTTTCCCAAATTCCGTTTTATTTTTTCCTAAATTCCGTTTTTTCTGTTTTAATTTTTGCAAATTCCGTTTTTTCCGTTTTAATTTTTGCAGATTCCTTTTTTTCGTTAAAATGTTTGGCAATTCAGTTTTTTTTTACCCTTTACTGTTATTTTGGTGAAAAAAGAGTGTGCTTTTAATGTTAATATAATAGAACATAAAACAAAAAATAGGAATGACCTTAAATTTATTGAGGTAACAAACATCACATTTACTTTTTAGGACGAATATGATGCAGCATAACACTGCACTTCAAGTACTTCAAATATTAATGGTTATTAGCTTTAAATTTTCTGGTAAAATAAATTATAATAGTTTATATAAGTTAAAATGAAAGTGCTCCAGTAGCTTTTTCTTTCAAGTAAATTTTTTAAAAAAGAACTAAAAAAAAGAAATCATAAGAATCATCTTTTACATACAGTACTAATAAGCAAAACATTTAAAGCTGAAAATGAACATGAAAAAATAAAACATTTCACCATGAAATCATGTAGTGAATTGTTCAGTGTGTTTAACGATCACCATTATGATCTCCAGAGCTGTGAAAAATAAAAATACACGAAAACACAACACTGCCTGAAGTTTTTTCCCCCAACTTCAAAGGCCCCTTTAAATGATTAAAACTAGATGCTTAATTTTAACTTTAAGGTTACTTTTATCATGTAAACTACCCATATACAGCATGTTAAATGCATATGTTTGGAACAGAGGGGAAAACGGTCGCATTTACAGCAGATATGCATTGCTGCCTAATGTGCCCATTATAAATCAAAGCACGAGATGACAGGGGTCGAGCAGAACACCGGAAAATCTGACAGAATGGACAATATTTGTCTGTCTGTGCAATACACGAGCCGCGGTGCAATGGTCTCGCTCTCCATACGCAAAGCTTCTGCGCCGCCTGCACGTGCAGTGTCAAACCGGCGTTAGCGTCGAGTTTCTTAACTTTTTCGCTGCCGAAAGCAGAGCCGTGGAGACCAACTTTCGCCGTACTTCCATTATTTTGAAAGGCGAGCTGAAATGACGGGAGGGGTTGTGTCGCGAAGATATGCTTCCCCAGGTCTGCACTTTCCTCAGACATTCGTTCTCCACCCACACGACACAGAATTTCATTACAAATATGTAAAATTCCGGGGAAATCTGCGTTAACACCAGATTCCGCGTTAATATGCCAATTCCTCGATTCCGTGATCGCGGAAATTATAGGGCCCTATACTCTTTTAATATTTTATTTAGTGGCGGAAACAGCTTCCATAAAGTACTCCGTCAGAGTACATGTTTCCATTACACCCCTACTAGATTTACATTTATTCATCTAGAGGATGCTTTTATCCAAAGTGAGTTACAAGCGAATTATCTCAATGTCTTTTCTTCCCTTATTATGAGCGTGAAACGGCTTCTGGAACCAGAGCTAATGTAGGGCGGGGCTTGATTGTGTCCATGGGGAATTGTTTGGATGGTAGCACATTATAATGTTTTTCTCGTATCAGAGATCGGCCCGCCTCCCCATCACCACCCGAGCCAGAGGATTCCCCCTCCAGGAATGTCGGATCCTCCTCCGTGGGGTGGAAACCAGCATCCCGAATTCGGACCTCCGCCTCACGGCTTCAACGGCCAGGCGCCCCACATGCGACGGCAGACCCCGGCACACGTCAGTCAGGACGACCCCAGCCTGGTCCCCAACGTGCCCTACTTCGACCTGCCGGCGGGACTCATGGCGCCGCTTGTTAAGGTTATTTCACATCTGATGCCAGAGGCCTGTTGCATGAAGCTGGCTGAACTAACTCTGAGTTTTAGTGTAGGTTTAGAGTTAACAAATCCAGATCAAACCAACCTGGTTTAGATCAAGGATCATGTGACTAGAGTAATGATGCTGAAAATTCAGCTTTGACATCAGGGATAAATTTGTTTTTACAATATGTTACAATAGAAAACAGTTATTTTAAATTGTAATTAATAGTCAACAAAAATATTTTTTACTGCATTTATAAATACTATAATTAATGAATAAAGAGACTAGGGATGTTATTTTATAAAAGCATATCTATATGCTTTTATAGACAGTGGACTAAATGCTACTACAGTTAGCCGTCTCATTACATAATCTTAGTGTGTGAAGTGAATAAATCCCTCACACTCAATTTTTCATAACGTGCCTGTTTATACTTAATAAACCAATAAAAACATTTGGCGCCAGGTCACAGCGTTTGGGTTTGCCAAAAGTAAACCGGCTAAAACACTCGAGGTTAGAGCCGGGGCGGACGAGCGTATGAAGCGTCATTCCGCATAAGATGGGCTTACATTTGGAAATATATTACATCTACATTTCAGTGGTAACACATAAGGTGTTGATCATCATCTTTCTTTATTATTGTTAGCACTACCTCGAACTAAAGCGCCGTCTCTTCGGAGCTGTCATTTTCTTAAATGAGCCCCGGCAATGTTTCAAATGAGCTTCTAACGCTAGACAAACGCCTTTACAAATGCCCGAAAGATTGCTTCTGAGCGTCTCCTCAGGTCTACACGGTAATTTCTCTACTGTGCGACAGAGTCGCGTTGGTTATGACACAATCGTTAGCCTATTTTTACAAAAACAGCTTCTGCGGGGCGATAGTGTAAGATACAAGGTAATGGAGCCTTGTATGCAGTCGTGTTTATTTAGAAATAATCAATGGACAAATGGAGTCTTTAAACGCCTCAGATGTAAAGTTATTCACTGTCAAAGTGACAGTGAGAGTCAATGGGATGCTAACAGCAGGTGATGGCTTGGTTAGCAATGGCCGCCCTATGGGTGAAACGCTTTCCGAGCGCTAGATTACCCCCTTGGTTTAAACGAGCTTCTCATTGTACTGTTCTGTTCCGTTTTTCATTAAGAATAGTATTGACGTTAATATTAAACACACCATTTAATCAGTTTGCTCCCGAATTGATACTCATTCTAAAGTGAAAGTATAATCCGTGCACGGGTATTCATAACGGTGCGCATTATGAACGCAGACTTTATTCTTCTTGAAAGATAAAGATAGAAATGCTCACAGGAAGAAAAAAAGCTTGCAAAAATGATATACGATCCGCCTAACCCTGGCCAGATCCCAGAGATGTCGATTCGCACGGGACTACTATCACAGGACCTCTGTGTGCGGCGAAATATGGCTGGTCATTTATCATTTTTACATTTAACAAATTACAGACATGGCCGATTCGCACGGGATTAAGATCACAGACATTCTCTGCAAATATTACAAATCACCAGAGGTCTCCAGATAATACTAGTCCCGTGCGAATGGGGCTTAAGTTACCGAATTTACCGACTGAAACCAGCTTTGTGCAACAGGCCACTGATGGGAAGGTTGAATTCAGACCGTATTATTTTCTTCTATGTAATATAAATGCAGAAGTTATTGGGTTATTTAGAAAGCTGAGGTTCTAATCTTTCAAATGATACCATATATGTCTAGTTTTGTGCTGCGTGAGTTTTAAAAAGATTATGATGATGCAATTTTGGGTCCAAGAGGGGGTGCAGAGCTGAAGTGGCTAAACATGATTCTTTCTGTTTAATAATAGCTTGAAGATCACGACTATAAGCCTCTGGACCCCAAAGACATCCGTCTGCCGCCGCCGATGCCCCCTAGTGACCGTCTGCTGGCCGCAGTGGAGGCGTTTTACAGCCCGCCGTCTCACGAGAGGCCCAGAAACAGGTACGCAATCACAACTGCTATGTGCTTTTTTGTTGTTAGTCGTTGTCATTTATTTTAAATTGACATGAAAACGATAACTTTTCCAGCGAGGGTTGGGAGCAGAACGGTCTGTACGAGTTCTTCCGGGCCAAAATGAGAGCCAGACGGAAGAAGGATCAAGACAAACGCAACAGGTGGGAAATAAATTAACAAATGTGTCGTCCACAAGAACTAAAACTATTTAAAGCATATTTGTTCATTGAAATAAAACTGAAATTTGAATATCAGTCGGAAAAACAAACTAAAGAAATGTAGAAATGTTGCCCTTGCAATCTAACTGAAATAAAATAAGTTTGAGTCCAAATACTGAAATTACTAAAACTGAGATGATCTAAATATTATTATTATAACAACCTATAAAATGTAGATAAGATGACGACAACAATTAATTTAAATTAAAGCTAAAAATATAAAAATAAAAACAGTCTAGTAAACTAAAAAATAAAACATTCAAAAACTAAATAAAATACACAACAAACAAACAAACAAACATCAAAAGTAGAAAAACTATTAAACTGACATTTTAAAAATAAACAATTCAAAATATGAATAAATACTATGATGGGTTATAAAAAAATAATAAATCTAAACCTGAAATAAACCTGAATAAAACCTAAATATAAATGTAACAAAAGGCACAACAATATTAGTAAAACTACAGTTAATTGAAAATATAAAAATAAAACTATTTACTTTAAAACTAGAATTCAAAATATTTATATTATAATAGTATGATCAAATTACTAAGACTGAATTAAAAAAATAATAATAATATAAATATTAAATTACAAGAACAACACTGTTAGTAAAACTAGTTAAAAGTAAAAAGAATACTAAATTAATTAAAATAAAAACACATTATATTGAGTAAAGCTTACACTTAAAATGTTAAATCTAAATATTAAATACTATAATAGTATGTTTTATATATATATAAATAAAGTTTTATATATATAAAACTTTAAAATATAAGTTTTATATATATATATATATAAATTATTTATTTATTTTTTAAACACAAAAATGACAAAACAGTATTAGTAAAACTGATATTAAATTGAAGTAAACTAAATGTAAAACATAAATTAATATAATAATAATTCAATAGTATACAAATATTTTGAAAATAATTTGGATGTGACCTAAACAAAAGTGATTCCCTTTGTTTCCTCACTGGTTTCCTTTCATGTGATGATTTGATGTTGTTTTTTATGGAAGCACCCGAGGGAGTCCCTCCTCCCGCAGTCGGTCGCACAGCCGAGGACGCTCCACCTCGCACTCCAGCTCCAGGTCTTCCAAATCCTCTCGCTCCAGATCCCGATCCCGCTCCCGTTCTCGCTCCTACTCCAGATCTCGCTCGGGGTAAAATATCTGCTTTGACATTTCAGATTTTTTTTCTTTACAGTTACAGAAAGATGTTGAAGCAACTGTTTGTACAACTTTCCCCTTTAGGAGCAGGAGTCGCTCCAGATCCAGATCCCGAAGTCGCTCCCGCTCCAGATCTCGCTCCAAGTCACGATCTCCAGACAAGCGTCGCCAGCCGGCGAAATCCCGCAGTCCGACACCACCGTAAGTGGATCTACTTTTGTTACCCAAATCCAGTTAGCTTTTCGCCATCATCTTTTTTGGATTTTTTTGTGGTGAATATTGATATAGCATGCGGTTATTTCCGCAGCTCCACATCTGGTTTGGGTTCAGCTCCTGCCGCGGTACCCGTCGACCTCAGGCTGGGCGAAGAAAACAAGGGCCATCAGATGCTCATGAAGATGGGTAAGTGATCCAGAAGGCTGCGTATGAACCATAGACTGTAAACAAATATGGACGTAGTGTCTTTGGGTTTTTCAAGGGCATAGTGGAGACAAGCTGGCTGTTGCCATCTTTGCAGCCCGTCACTCCCGGTTAACCAGCAGACAGACGGCTATCCACCTGTCACTCAAAGTGGCCACGCCCTTAATTATGCAGAACTTTAAGGCTTTATATTAGGGTTGCACGATATTGGATTTTTGCCGATATCCGATATGCCGATATTTTTCAGCTCATTTTGGCCGATGCTGATATATGTTTATTTTTTCCCTTTGTTTGGAAACAACACCATTTTGAGCAAAACATATTTTTTTTCATTCTGGTTTCAGATTTCTGAGGTATCCTTACTAAAAGGATTCTTGTTGAAGATAAATAAATGTTAATAAAGTTCTTTTTATGATAAGAGTATATTAAAAGCTCTGAAAATAACAATAATAAAGTCAGTAATTTTTCACCCCAGATGCAGCTGTAACCTAAATATTGTATTTTTGGATTTAACGTTTGTGCACATGGGGGTGGCATGACATCCATTGATGCTGTCTTTTAATTCTACAATTATTGTAGAGCTCCTTGGATTATTTTTCATCATCCATTTCGTAAAATTTTATCACAGATTAATACACTGTATATAAAAGTATTTAATTTACAAGTGTCATGCTTGTGCTTTATGACATCATTACTGATTTGTTTATTCAGAACAAGAAGTAACTTCATTTTATTTGTTTATTCTACTTTTCATTGTATTACTGTAACAACAGCGCACCCACTACATGTATAAATATATAGCGGTCTAGCGGGAGGGCACTAGGACCTGGAGGAGCTTCTGCTGCTGTGGAGGCTGCCGCACGCGCTAGAGAGTGGGGAGACGCGATTGGGCTTGTTTTGGACTAGTTTTGTTGTGAAAACGTGGCAAATCTGCTGCTGACGGTCACGTCCTTCTGTACGTGCATTCAGAAAATCAAGGCAGCATTTAAAAACAGTCAATATAAATCACTGTACATGCAATGTATTTTCTTGTTTTCACTTGAAGAATGACCGCAGTGCTGACATGGTCTTATCGCTGTAGCACTCGTTGCACACGTGAGTTATTGCAGGCGCATATCAACACGTTATCATATCGGCAAGGCATATCGGCATAATGTTTTCATATCGGCCGATGCCGATTTTTATATTTTAAGCGTTTATCGGCCGATTCCGATGTCGTGCCGATAATATCGTGCATCCCTACTTTATATACCGTAAACGATTGAGTTATAAAAAAATTAACCTCCCTCACAGTCGTCATGAAGGGCTAAATTAGCCGTATAGACCAAAACGACAATTTGTACCAGGCCCTAGACATGTTTTATTCTGCTGTAAAGTTGGGCATTTTAACATGAGCTTGATGAGATTCTGCTCCTTCTGGAGCCGCTCTAGTGGCCAGTTGATGAACTGCAGTTTAAGTCACTTCCGTATTGGGTTCAAGAGAAACTGCAGGAGGAGCCGCTTGGTATGAATAGATACCTCCACTGATGCAGTGTTGAATACTGTCCTGTTCGTCCTGCAGGCTGGAGCGGGTCAGGAGGTCTTGGTGTTAAAGAGCAGGGCATTCAAGATCCCATTAAAGGAGGAGACATCCGGGACAAGTGGGACCAGTATAAAGGAGTGGGAGTCGCGCTGGACGACCCGTACGTGAACTACAGGAGAAACAAAAGCTACAATTTTGTCGCGAGGATGAAAGCACGAGAAAAAGGTATTTGTGTTTTTACGGTGGAGAGAGGAGGTTCAAAAAGGGTTTTATTAATCATTCTTTAGTGTGTAATGTTGCTGTTTGAGCTCTGAGTTCTTCTCTAAATCACTGTCAGTGTTTCTGAACCCCCTGAAATGCCTCCATTTGTAGTTTTGAGTTTTCTTCCGGGAACAAACGTCACATTATTCCTTATTTAAATCATTAATATGCAGAATAAAGGGGTGGGGTCTGGTTGAGTTAGTTAGTAGTAGTGGTGTAACGATCGTATCACGATTTGAGGTTGTCGATACGATTCAAGGACGACATTGGTTCATTTAGAACGATACGATCTGAAACGATTCAGTGACTTGAAATCGATTTACTAACTTTTTAGCCAAAAATTTAAATCGGTGTGACTGAAATAAATACGTACAGGTGAAGTTTCCTAGATTCCTGTTGTTTCTTTTAAGGGAACCAGGGGCCTGTACCATGATGGTAGTTTAACAAACTCAGGGTTAAAGGATTAGTTTCGAGTTGACAAAACCAATCCATTGTATTAAGGCTTTGTTGGTCCCATGATGCTGATCATCAGCTTTCTTTGTCAACTCAGGCTTTGATCCTGAGTTCAGGAGTTTAGCTGTGACATCAGCAGTGAACAGCCAATCACACGCTGTGGAACTTCCACAGATTCACTTCTCGCGAGAGAAGCAGTGAGATTAATTTCTCTTTTCTGCAGAATACTGCATGATTGAAAAATATTAAGAATAATAAAAAAAAAAAAATACACTGCAAGAAGAAAAGTTGTCTATGAAAGAGGACAACTTTAAGAAAAAAATTGTATATGTTAATGCAAGTAAACGTTATAAAGTTAGTTTAGTTTATATAGAGAACATTGAACATTTAAGCTCAGTAAGCTTCTTTTTAATAGGCTAGTTTTATTTATTGATTTTAAAGCTTATCCATATGACTTTATGCAGGTGATGTTATTTATATGACTTGTGTATTAATTTTAACAAAGTGCCTATTAATGATTGATTAACTAAAATGATAAATGTGTAATTGATTAAAGGTATAATAATTACATAAATTATATCTAAATCATTCAAAATGAATATTATTATAAATAAGCATTGTTAAAAGCAAGACGCTTTAGTCTTTAAAAAACATTTGCTATGTATTATGTAATTTGGAGCAGAAACAGGGGAGTGGCTTTATTGAATCAGAGGTGTGTCACTTTACTCACAGCTGATTGGTCCAATTTCAGTTTGAGATCTCTAATCCAGAACATAACCTGCCCCAGAACAGGTTAGCTGTGGAGCGTAAGTTACTATGGCGATGAACACAGCTAAAAGCCAAACCACTTTAATGGGACCTAAAACCCAGGGTTGGCACAAACTAAGCTTAAACAAATCTAGCTAGCCAGCTAAACCAGCTTCATGGTACAGGCCCCTGGTATCAATTAATTATGGATTTAAACATACAAGTAGCCTAAACAATTAATGACAATTGGCACATTTTATTTGAATAAAGTGCAGCCAACAGTTTAGGCTGAATTAACAGGAAGTTAACCTTTTCTGCTCTAATTTTCAAAACGTACAGAAAATGCAACCAACATACCACTACTACTGCTGCTACTTCTGCTTGTTTTTCCAAAATAAAAAAATATTACAATTTTAATATCAAAAATAAAGTGCAACTAACATCTCTTTAGGTTGAATGAGCAGTGGCTGAACCTGCTACTACTACAAACAGCGATCGCGTGACTTATTAAGAACATCTCCGTCTTTACTAAAGCCAAAGTGTTTCCACAAACTGGACCGCAATGGTGGCTTGATAATTTCTCGATCGTTGGCCTCTCCTCTGTCATCCGCTGTGATGACAAATCCTGTCCGTGCTATGTTTTGTTTTCTTTGCGTTGCTGTTGGCGTGCGGCTGACATATAGACAGACTGAGTAACGTTTAACACCTTTATCATTAAAAGTGCTAAGAAAAAAAAATCCATATAAAGTCTGACGTGCTTAAATCAAATGCGTTATTTCCCATTATCGATACAATCGATTGATTACCTTTTAAAACGATATTAGATCAATATGTCGTCCGGAAGGTCAACTTGCCGAGCACTGATCGATGTAGTTGGATCATAGGAATATAAATCGATACATCGATGTAGTAGATGAATCGTTACACCCCTAGTTAGTAGTGTTAATACTGGCAGTTATGGTATGGGGCGGGACATTTCCCAAACACGCTGGAAGCACTTAACCAATCACAACACACTGCTCCAGCTGACCAATCAGAGTACAGTGTGCTTTTAAGAAGGAAGGGATTCATAGAAACAGGAACTAAATAGTGATCGACCGATATTGATTTTTTATTACCGATACCGATTATTTGGATGTTTGTGTGCCGATAACCCGATATAGAGAACCGATATTTATTCATTGTGTTATTTTTTTTTTTTTTTACAATTACAACAACAGCACTTAACTGCGCTTTTTAAACACTGTATTTTTTGCGGTTTCACTCCCTTACATACAGAACAAAAGACATCTACATCAATAAATAGTCTGAAAAAATACAGCGCAGTCCTTTTAACATTAATGCTGTTTCAACTTTTTATTTATAAATGCAGCCATATTAACAACAGGCAAAATACATTTATAAAGTCTAATATTTTCAAATGGAGAATATAAATGAGAGTTGAGTCTATCAAATCCCCATAACTATGAGCATAAATATATGCATTCATTTTTTTTTTTTTGAACTACAGTTTTAAAAGGTTTGTGTGTTTAATAGACTAAAGATTGAATATTCTCTGGAATTGTAATAGCTATGATGTATTCATGGGTTTGTTTCTTTTTCTTATCTCATCTAGTACGGTATCAAAATTAATGTTTGTGTATGTCTATGAAATGCTGACGACAGCGCTGTTTTCATCTCTGCGTTTAACTTACACATCTCGCGGAGATAGGCCTAATAATACATTTTAACAGAGCTGTAATTAATTAGATATTTATTATATAAATGTTATATAGCAGACGTTAATATAGCTATGAGTTTTAAACGAGTCGGTCTTGCATACAGTGACTATCCTATGCTGGAGCAACAACTCGGTGAGTGAACGGCTGAATGCAACTGAGCATAAACACACAGAAAGAAAGAAATTCTGTGCTTTTACTTCCAACATGCTTTCATTCAAGGCTGTTTTGTTTCATTCATGTGAAGTTACGTCTTTATTGTGACATAACGGATTGCCTGACGACTCTGTCAGTGAGTCATCTCTACAGTGCCAAGTTTAAACTATATAATATCATCTCATAACATCTTATTTGTGCATATCTCAATTGTGCATTAATGTTATGTCAAACAAAGTTTATTAATTAAGGGATGCAGGTTATTTTACCTTTAAACACCATTGTTGACTCATCTCCCCTCAGACAGACCGTTAATGGTGTGCTTGTATGCAATTCTCAAAACGTCCACAAGATGGCACCATTTATCGGGAAATCCGATATTACAAAACCGATACCCGATTATGGAAAAATGCTTAAATATCGGGAAAAATATCGGGAATCCGATATATCGGTCGATCACTAGAACTAAACAATGTTACTGACAGACTAGGAAGAAAGGAGCCACAATAATGGAGAATATGAGGAAAAGTAATTAACATTCAAGCAGGAAAACCTGCTCTAGTAAAAAAACGACATCAAGATTTTGGAAAAAGGTCATAATAGGTCCCCTATTACATTAGCACTAATATTGATGCCAATACTCAGGGTTTATGGGGTTGAACAAACCCCCAACCTAAGTATTAACTTGCACAGTTGTACATTTTATAATTATGACCAAATGTGAATGTGTTTGTCTTTTTCGTCCTCAGTAAGCAGAGACCCACAGGAGCCCTCCAGCACAGAGTGATCACCGTCACACATGGTCCATTTTTTTTACTGTAGATGTCATAAAGCTGCTTTTCACATTTGTCTGGATGTTTTATCTCACCCTCAGTTCATTTTTGTAGTAAAATGTATCAACGCTTCATGTTGTAATTTGTGAAAATCATCGCAACCCTTTCGTTTGATTAATCTGACACTGTGTACAAGCAAAATAAAGACATTTTTAAAAAGGCATGGTGTTTATGAATGTGAAGCACGATGAACCGGTAATAAAAATGGCTGTTTTATTAGGCACATGTTATTGCGTTAACAGTGATTGAAAAGTTTTGGCTGTTTGTGAAATATGGATGATGCATCCAAAACATTGATCTGTACATTTACATGTAATGATAGTCCTGCATTTCCCGTAGAACTTCCTCTAGAGCGTCTTCAATACTTAGTTTGGGCGGCCTGTGCGTGCGGATGAACTACAAGAAAAAGAAATATATTCCTGTTAGCAAGATATTACAATAGAAAAATGTCCTAAATGATTGTCAGGGTAGATGCCATATTTAATTTGATTTCATAAAGATGCATATTATTGTTTTATAGGATAAATGATAATTCTATTATTTTCATTCCTTGTCGAATTAAATCTAAGGACTAATTGCAGTAAAATGTGTTCTTGCCTCTTTAGTATCTTGTAGTGTGGTGTATTTGTAGTCCGCAGGCTCCAGGGACTCGAGCACTGATTTGTAATGGCGTCTGGTGGAGTCGATGAATGATCTTGTGAGTGCCAACTGCTGCCGCAACATGTCGTTCAGAGCAAACATGGCAGGATTATATGCTGTCAAACCTGTTGGCATGGGAGATCATGAGCTATTTACACTCCTGTACGAGAGAAAGGTATACACAGTACCTGAAATGTTTTTTTTTATTAAAAAAAGGCACTTGAGATCTTCATGTTTTTTAGGTACACGTTTATAATAAGTGTGTAGTTCACATCATGTACTCACTCTCTATGGCTTCAGCGCTGACTGTGTGTCTGGCTATTGGAGTCGGGTCCACATACGTCATGCCCAGTGACGGACCAGCGGCAGCCATGCCTGCAAAATGGCCGACATGAACAGGTGGATCTCACAAAAACACTTTAAAACATATATATTTTTTCAATTAAGGTAATGGGAATTTGGGAGGATATTGTGATTAAATGTCATGAAAAGTGGCACAATCCAAAAACTATTCTTTTTAGGACATGAACACTGATGGTGTAATATAAATAAAATATGACCTAAACGTGTTCTTGACATGTTTGAGACTTTCCCACATACATTTCTCTAAAAAAAAAAGAACTAAAGTGGCCCCTAAACTATAACTATTAGGGACGCGGCAAATAAATGAAGTTCAAAATATGACCTGTACATTTTATTGAGTGTTTTTGTGACATTTGACCTCATACATTTCTCTGAGAACAAGAACAAAAGTTGCCCTCAACTATAACCCTGAGGGACGCCCCAAAGAAATTAAATGAGAAATAAGGCAGGTGTACAGTGTGCGATTTAGGCCACGGTTTGGCCATTGGAGACTTAAAAGAGTCCTCTGATCCTAGGCTAAAGTCTTTGATCGTTAGTTTGACATGTTCATGACCGTTGCGATCAAATTTGACCTCGGACGAAATTCCGTCAGTGTCGGAATATCTGACTTTCAGTGCTGCAATGACTTCTATGACGACCGTCAAATTGGTTTCGTTTTTCAGGGAAAGCCATGACCAAAATTAACATTAGAGATTTCTTTGTAGCCACAATTTCAATCCCGCATATAATGCAACTTAGTCACCGAAAAATGTCATTGATTGATGATGTAAAACTCAAGAATAATTTTCTTGTGTACGTCCATTTTTAATGCATCTTGTCGTACAGTCCGTCATTAAAAGGATAGTTCACCCCCCAAACAATTCGCCCATTGCCCCTTTCACACTGCGATTCCGGCAAATACACGGATAATGCGACCCGGCATTTGTTCCCGGGCCGCTAGATTTGGTCCATTCACACAGCCAGCGAAATACCATAATATGTGCGCTTTCACACACACCGCTTAACGGTCCCGGGTCAAGTTGACACGTGACATCCGGATGTGACGTATAACGGCGAGCGATCTCAGCTTCAGCGCGGATAGTAAGGAGCTCCGTGGTCTCGATCTGTGTCCAGTTTGCGCACATTTCTGCTTGTTTAATTTTAGTTTCTTTTGTATACGAACACTCTCTGCGTTTAAAACACAGACTAGCTCTTCTGGCACTGCAGGGTTGTATTATTGAAAAAACAAGCTCTAGGAGTCGCACGATAACTACGTACACGTTGCGGCATTAGTTTTGGCTTTTGTTCACACAGCGCTCGTCCCGGGTCGAATCCCGCAATGTTACTAGGTCCCCGACCCGGGTTCAATTCGGTAATCAATTCCGGGACGTGGTTGCTTTCACACAGAAGGCGACCCGGCAATGCTCTGGGAATATTGCGGGTCCGACGTGCAGTGTGAAAGGGGCTCATGATTTACTCTCCCTCAAAGTCATCCTAGGTCTATATTATTTTCTTCTTTCAGACAAGTACAATCAGAGTTGTATCAACAAAAAAAATCCTGGCTCTTCCAAGCTTTATAATGGCAGTGAATGGGAGCCCAAAATTAGAAGCCCAAAAATGTGCATCCAAGAAGAACAAGAACAAAAGTGTGCCTTAACTATAACCCTGAGGGACGCCCCAACGAAACGTTGTGGACAAGGAACAGATCACAAAAACCTACCAGAAGTCGACGTGTAGGCAAATCCGTCCATCTGTGTCTGTACCGCAACCTCCTTTACGTGGCGGTCAGGACTGGGGCCGTGGGTTATCGTTGCATTGGACGAGCTAGACCTCGAGGAAGAGTCTGAGTGGCGACTGGATGACAGTGATGATTGGGATAAAGTGCGTTCATCATCATTGCCGTCAACCTGGGATTTGTACAAGCTGTACTGGGCCTCGCTGATCAATGAAGCATCTTTGGCTTCATCTGAGAGACGCTCTGAGATCTCACTGGCACTTGGCGTCTCGGATGGGATTTCACTCTCAAAATCACTTTCGTAGGCTGCCGACGCTTCTTCCGCCGGGGGTGGCGACGCAACCTTTGAGATGTCATTGGGTGCCCTCTTGTTCTGGTCTTTTTTTCTGGCTTGTGTTTCTTTCTGTGATTAAAAAAATATATTTTTATTTGTACATGAATAGTTATAGAAAAAAAATAAAGCTAGACATACAACAAACCTTTTCTTGTGATTTTTCAGCTGTTGCAAAAGGGATAGGGGCAAGATCATCCAGTGTCATTACGTTGAGTTTGAAATCTGGGTACAAGGAACCATGTTTTTAAAAAAGTGCAACATTCATTTTTGGATGTACAAAATTTTTATAATAACCGGTGTTTTACCATCCAATACTGCACTCCTCTCACTCAGAGTGTCATCAGAGTCAGGTGCCGCATTAACTGGAAAGAGATCATCCAAAGACCGGATCTCACTGTGTTCAATTTCAGAGGACACCGAGCGTTCGGTGAACCGGACCATGCGTGACTCCGGCCTGCTGGGGGAAGGAGAAGGACTTCCATAGGTGAGAGCTTTGTGTCTTTCAGGGGTTGGCGAAGGTACGGTGGGCTTTTTACTGCTCTTCTTGTATAGCTGAAAGAAAGAAAGGCGTACATGTTTGGAACGACATGACGGTGAGTAACATTTGAGGTCAACTAATTCTTTAAAGGGTTCACCCAAAAATTTAAATTCTGTCATTAATTACTCACCTTTCAGACCTCCGTTTATTTTTGGAACACAAATGAAGATATTTTTGTTGAAATCCGATGGCTCAGAGGGGCCTCTATTGGCCACATTGACATTTCCTCTCTCAAGACCCATAAAGGCACTAAAGACGTCGTTACAAAGCCCATCTCACTACTGAGCTGGAAAAACCCAAATCTGGTCAGGCCAATCACATCCTGTATAGAGTCGGTGGGTAGGGTTAACATAATGACGGCAGATTTGCTTGCTACTTATAAACAAAGAAGCTTGCGAACAGCCGTCTTTTGAAATGGCTGGGGCCGCCACTTTGGAAAACTCGGAATTTAGCTTTTGTTTGAGAAAAGAACAAAGAACGGCACTGAAATCATTCTTAAAAAGGGAAGATGAGTTCAGAGTTTTGCCGACCAGATAAGGCGAATGTTTAATCCATCAACGAGCTCTGCTTCACCTTCGTTGCTCTGGTTGGTTGTAGCGCTATCCTATTGCGTGCAGGGGGAATTTGAAAGATAACCGTTTATCCCGCCCCTCGGATTGACCTCTGTCATTGGGTCTGGCTTGTCAGGCTACTGATTCAATACATTGATATATAAAATGGCAAAACTTCAGGAATAAGTTAAGTTGTTTTTTTTTTGTCCACAAAAATATTCTCGTAACCTTTTATGGGTCTTGAGAGAGGAAATGACATTGTTGCCAATGGAGGCCTTTCTGAGCCATCAGATTTCAACCAAAATATCTTCATTTGTGTTCTGAAGGTGAACAAAGGTCTTACGGGTGTCCAACGACAGGAGGGTGAGTAATTAATGACAGAATTAAAATGTTTGGGGTCAACTAACCCTTTAACTGGGTCAATACCTTTTTAACCGGTTGAGGACTCTTCTGCCTCGCTGCATTTTGCAAGGAACTCTCTGATAGGCTAAAAGAATCTCCTAGAAGTCTTCGCATGTCCTGTTCGTCGCTGTCTAAACTGACTCTCCTTCCTTTATATTCCTCCAGACCAGACGGCCTCTCAGGAACCTCTTCCTCATGAGGCGCGGACACCACCGCCTTCAGAAAGCGACTTCCTGTCATGCTCAGATCGCTGCTGGACTGGACAGATAAACGTGCCTCCTGTGGTTCTGAGAGGCGTGTATGGTTACTGGGGTCATCGCCTTTGGGTTTCTGGTTTCTGATGCGGTTCTCGATGAGGGCCAGTCTACTCAAAGCTGTGCTTTGTGAACTACGTTGAGGTATGAACTTCAATTCGTCCATTCCTCCACTAGGAGCGGATGAGAGTCTGTCCTCTGTGGCATCTTTAGGGGTCTTCTTCAGAAATCGACTCCCGCCACCTATAATGAAACCCTTCGCATGGTCCTGGTTTTCACTCTGTGGTGATGGGATGTCACTGACATCATGGAATTGGGTCTGTCTGGCCAGTGACGTAAATTTTGCAGAGTTTTCCTAGATAAACAAGAACATTTCATGCTAAGAAAAAAACGGTTTTCAATTTTTTTTGTCAAATATACAACCAACAGGCAATTTATGTTGGTTCAGTTACACCCATGTATCCCCAATGAACACAATCATTAATAATATATTCATGAAGATGGGGTGAACATATTTTGATAACCGAAAACCAAGACGCCCGGCAATGATACTCAACGTTTACTCAAAGATGCCTTATTTATTTTAATACATTTAAAGTATGCCCCCTCTGTATGGATAGAAGATTGTTATATTACAAAATACTATATATAACCAAAATGTCTATGTCCTGGGAGAACAGGACGTTTGGTCACCCTACATGAAGAGCTTTATGCAATATAGCATATAAACAAACTGAATTTTAAAAATATAAACTACACAAACCCAAGAACACACAAAAAGCCTGTCTGTACAAATTCAGATTCACACACACTCAGCAGATCTAATATCCACTGGCAAACTATTCCATAACTTGGGCGCCCATACTAAAAAATGCTCTCTCCTTTAGTTTTATATTTGGTTCTTGGAACAGCCAGCAATTTATTAAAATACACATCACTGATTTACAATGTCTCAAAAGCTCAGCTAAATACAAACTAAACTAAATACATGGGCGCCAAACCGTTTATGCTTTGTATGTCATCAATAGTACAACCCTAAAATTAATAGGTAATCATTGTAAAAAAGCTAAAACGTGTGATATGATTACATAACTGCGTTTGTGTCAATAGTCTGGCCACGGCATTCTGTGCTTATTATGATTTAAAGAAGAAAACAAGGCATTATAAGAAGACATTTTAATATTCTTCTAATTAGCTGTAATAAAAGGCAGCAAAAACCGTGTGTTTGGGGTTTGTTTTTGTTTTAAGAAAACTAGAAAATACATTTATTAAAGGGATTCATCCAACGGGAAAAAAATGACACCAGTAGTTTTAATCATTTTTATCGTTTTAAATAATGCACGGCCTCGGTGACGTCAGCTGAAGTGAAAAGGAAAGTTGTTTCAGTGACGTATATTCAAGGAAAGTGATTCTTTGAGAAGGATTACACGACACCAGAAACGTGCATATTAGAAAGCAAAATTAATTTAGAGCAGCTGTTTATATATCAAACACTAACCACATCTCTTGTGTTCTTTGCTGTCCCAGTGTTTGCGATCCTCTGTCCAGAGAGATGAGCTTTAGCCCGGTCCAGAGCTGAACTCCTCGGTCCTCCACGACTCCCCATCTTGAGTAGTTAGTAAACATCACCTAAAATGTTACCTGCCTTTAAACCAAGCTAACAGCGCTGTGGTAAAGGCATTATAAACCGCTCTAAAGAATGCCGAAATTTAACATGTTTACAACCCGACGAGAACGCGACGCTCGAGCTGGCTCACCATGACAACGTCGCGAGAGTTCTGACGTCACCGGAAACACCTGAGAATGTTTTGGTTCCGTTTCCTCGACTCGGTTGTTTTTTATCACCGTCTACGATATTTATTAACATTAGAAAATGATTTTGCCTCAATGTAAATGCGTTTTATAACGAACAATAACTAATCATTTGTAATGCCAGTTTGAGGTATGAGGAAACCAATCTTCAGAGAATGAAATTAGATCGTTCTGTTATTTTAATTCTTTAAAAAGTATTTTACTCAGTCTCACTTTATATTAGGTGTATTTAACTACTATGTATTTACATACAAATATTAATGGTTAGGTACAATGCACAATACGTGCATTGTATTGTGTATTGCTATAACAATAACAATATTGCTTACCACAGCTACGCTGACGATACCCAGCTCTACTTAGCACTGTTACCTAATGACTACAGCCCCATAGACTCCCTGTGCAAATGCATTGATGAAATTAACAACTGGATGTGCCAAAACTATCTTCAGTTAAACAAAGACAAAACTGAAATCACTACATTTGGAAACAAAGATGAAATTCTCAAGGTGAACGTATATCTTGAGGCTAAAGGCCTGATAACAAAAAATCAAGTCAGGAATCTTCGAGTGATTTTTGAGTTTCAGTAGTCATGTCAAAGCAATAACTAAATCAGCATACTATCATCTGAAAAATATTGCAAGAATTAGATGCTTTGTTTCCAGGCAAGACTTAGAGAAACTTGTTCATGCTTTCATCACCAGTAGGGTGGACTATTGTAATGGCCTTCTCATCGGCCTTCCCAAAAAGACCATTAGACAGCTGCAGCTCATACAGAACGCTGCTGCCAGGATTGTGAGCAGAACCAGAAAATATGACCATATCACACCAGTCCGGTCTTTACACTGGCTTCCAGTTACATTTAGGATCGATTTTAAAGTACTATTACTTGTTTTCCTTCCACACATACAGAACCACCACGTCTTGGTCCGTACAGACAACACGTCGGTGGTAGCGTATATAAATCGCCAGGGCGGCCTGAGATCAGACTCTCTTCACCGCATAATGCGCCTCCTTTTATGGGCAGAGCACAATCTGAGCTCCCTAAGGGCGGCTCACGTGCCGGGCTCTCTGAATCGGGGTCCGGATATGCTATCCAGAGGTCCCATTCCCCCAGGGGAGTGGTATCTTCACCCACAAACGATTCAACTAATTTGGAACACCTTCGGCAGAGCAGAAGTAGATCTCTTCGCCTCAGAAGACAATAATCACTGCCCAATATTTTTCTTCAAACGCAGGGACGCCCTGGCCCATGTCTGGCCCAGACTCCCTCTTTATGCTTTCCCCTGATCGCGATGCTGCAACAAACCATCAAAAAGATCAGGGAGACAGCATCCACAGTGCTTTTAATAGCCCCGCTCTGGAGGAACAACACATGGTTCTCCGAACTGATTCTGCTGGCAGACACAGCCCCGTGGCCCATTCCGCTGAGGAAAGCAAAGACTCTCTCACTTGATAGTGGATGCTATTTCTCTAGCATACAGGTCTACGGACCTAACATGCCCGATAGGCGTTAAAGCCCACTCTAGTAGAGGCATGGCCTCATCTTGGGCTTGGTCTCGTGGCATTTCCATGGAAGATATCTATGCGGCGGCGGGCTGGGCCTCTCTGTCCACTTTTATCAGATTTTATAACTTGGAGGTCCCAGCTTTACAAACAGGGCTTCTCTCTGTCTAAGGTTCATCTCTTACTGTTGTTGGCCTATACACAAGTAGTCCCCAAGCACCATTCATTCTAAGATCCGACTATGTCCGATCAAGTGTTTAAACGAACCGACTCAGTCTGTTCGACTCTTCATATGAACCGACTCTTCAAATGAACCGACTCTTCGGTTCTTTTCCTCCTTTTTGAAGCCCGCCTATGTCGGTCTTTCTGGATGTTGGTTGACACATTCTAAGGGATTACGGGGTCAGTCAGCACACACAGCGTTTTACATTGTGTTCCCATACGCAATACGAGGAACCTCTCGAAAAGGGAACGTACTCGGTTACTTTCCTAACCTCGGTTCCCTGAGAGAGGGAACGAGTATTGCGTTCCGTGCCGTGTTCGTGCTTCTCAGGTATCACTTCAGTCGATTTTAAAACCTGACACCTATGGCGAAACAGGGTCTTTTATAGCCACCTGTATGCTAATATAAGCCCCCTTTTCCGGCGGGCTCTCTGGAGTGCCCCCATTAGTTCATTCCTCTCAGCCACCTCACCATAGGTTCCTGCAGTTGCCGCAGCCCAGCCAATTAGAGCGCGCCTTGCGCCTGGCTATTGCCGTGCAGCTGCACTGCGCTTTACATGGATACCTTTATTAATAAAGTTTTGCTTCATATTCTCGAGAAAAGGAGTTTTTCTCATACAAAATACTTGTTCCCTCTCTCTTAGGGAACCGAGGTTACAAAATTAACCGAGTAGGGTTTTGAGTGCGGTGTCGGTTTGTGGGTGAAGTGGTTTTTCTACGAAGAACCTCATTATCTATTACATCTTTACACTGAATTAAAGTGGATCCATTATCAGTTAAATACGAGTCAGAGGTCAAATATGATTGACAGCTCACAGCACTAAATAACACACCAGTAGATGCAATCCAATATTCAATACAGTAAAATATATCTAATACAAATATATCCAATACAGTAAAATATATCCAATACAAATATATCCAATACAGTAAAATATATCCAATACAAATATATCCAATATATAAATCATAAATAATATATAAAATATATCCAATACAGTAAAATATCCAATCTGATATTTTACTCTTCTGCTATTTGTTTTCATGCAGGGCCAGAATTCATTTGTAAATGTAAGATCAGCAAAAGCTTGTCTGATTCTCATGATGGAAACTGTGATGTAGCTTGAATCCCACTGAGAAAGATCAACCAGATAGATAGTTTTTAACATCTCTAGACCGTGAGAACTTAATGAGACGCTTGTGAAAATAACCCCATCGATGAGATCTACATGAAGTTGTGGCCGACTGGAGCTCAGTGGTGAAGTTTAGATGAAGTGAAATAATCAGTAAAACACACCAAAACTATTAAAGATGATTTGACTGATTGTAGAGTTTCACACGACTTTAGCAGCTTCACATCAGCGCGTTTTGAAGAGTTTGTCTTCATATTTGTGGACTCAAGATGTTCCTCAATGTTTTGCTCTGGTTGTGTTTGTGGCGTCTGGATGGTGAGTTTTAAATGTGTTTTTATGACTTTAGTTCTTCCTGCATTAGATTCACTACTTGTTTGGTTCTATAAAAGACATTGCTGCATCCCAATTCGCCTACTTATACACAGCCTAAAAGTATGTACTCTTTTTGTGAATGCAAGCTTTGGGACAAACTAGCCTACTTCGTCATCTTTAACGGACTCTGCCGCTTAATTACGTGCATCACGTCACTGTTTAAACGGCCCTGCCAATCATCACAGTTCAAATTCTCCACGTTGTTTTATTTCCTGCTGTATCGGTGAGAAATGTAGCCGCACGTTGATCTGCAATGTGTGTGTGTTTAATGCAGAGACTCTCCTCGTGTGTTTGCAGTTTAATATAATCATGCGTTTAAAAGGTAATGGCCTGGATAACAATGAATAAATATCTTTTCGTTAGGTTATATGATAATTGATCACTGAAACCCCTTTATCTAAACCTCTCTACTTAACCGTCAGACTCGCACATCTGCCATGATTTTTAACACTTTTTATCTGCGTTTGTAAGTCCAATCGAATCGTCCCAACTTGCGTTTGTAGGCAATATCAGCCATTAGATTAGCCGTCGATTTGCACTTAGGATTCTGACCGGAAATAGTCTAAACCATCCGTGTGTTTTTGGAATACTCTTTTTCAACCACGATTTGGGACATAGCTACTAATTCTATTTTCGATGGGCTACTATTTAGGACGGATAGTATGCAAATTGAAGCGTAAACCGAGTCCCTCGTAAGAATTTTTATTTTTTTTATTTTGCATAATGGTCTTTTGTGGTATCATCCACACATATGTTGATAACATAACTGCAAAAAGTAATAGCCTAGTTAATGATTACTTGTTTACATAGTAGATAATGTATTTCAATTTTATTTTAGAACCTAAAAACAATTTTCTAAATTAAGTGCTATGATAGGTCAAACTAACTGTACTTGAAATATTCTTATATTGGAAAATGTACATTTTCTGTCATCTTTTGAAATATCTTACAGCTACTGGGTACAACGGGGCTAAAGGCTCCACGGGGTAAAGGGCTCCTTTGATTTTATTAGATGGCACAACTTGCCTCAGCACTTTCTAAAACATCCGCTTTTCAAGATGCACATGGAAATTTGTCTGATATAATTTGAGGCGATCTCATGTTGATCCTGCACTCATTTGATCTAATATTTGATGTTTTTAGAAATGTTGTAGATTTAATTAGTAAATACAAATCACTAAAATTATTGAATATATTTTGATAAACCACAGCTGACTTTTCCATTTGTTAACAGGACATAGTTAGATTCAGATGGTAAGTTTCATATATTAAGTTGGTGTAACGAAGTTTGTAGCTGAGAAGGAAGGAGGCGGGAACCGGCGAACGTTCAACAAACTTTAATATACAAATAAATAAACAAAACGAATTGAAAACTGCGGGCAGCCCCTCACGGACGACTGCCTGCAAATACCCACAGAATAAAACATGGGCAGCCCCTCACGGACGACTGCCTGCAAATACCCACAGAATAAAACATGGGCAGCCCCTCACGGACGACTGCCCAAATAAACATAATAAAACATAAACAAAACATAACGTAAAGTTCAGGCCTGGTCCTCTCTCGTCTTCCGCAGCCCTTGCTCCTCCTTTTATGCTCCCGTCACATGGCCGCGAGACGAGACCGGTGTGCCGTGCAGCTGGCACTCGTTAACACTCATCACCGGCCCGCTCTCGCGGCCCCTCGCCCCGCTGCTTGCCACACCACAGTTGGGTGTCCACCTTAGAGATAATCACCATATTTATAATGAAACCATATTTTAATCAAATAATAAAAAAATATATTTATTGTTACTACTGTAAATTTATATTAAATTATTATGGAATCTCCTTCAATGCTTTCAGAATCTTTACTTTTTTAAATGATTTAGTTTCTATATTTTTCAGATATATTTCTATATTAACAAATTTTAATTACAGCACATTTCTAGATCAACAATGTATTATGTTATTAATTGAAATAAACAGAAAATACTTTATTTGCTAGGTTGTTTTGAACAAGTATTAACTATTAAATAAAATTGTAGCATACGTATTGGTAACACTTTAGAATACTGTTTCTTACTTAATGCATAACTAAAGAGTTACTGCAGTACTAATGAATAATTCTTCATTAACACTCAAGTCACTAATATTAACTACTAAGGAATGAGTGTTAACTAATCAATATGTAATAGCATTTTATAATTGTGTTAAGTATCAATTAGTTAATCAGTAACTATTCAATTCAGTCATGCCTCCTTAAGATATACTATTAAGTAACTACTAATTCAGCTTCACGAGGAATTACTATTAAGTAACTACTAATTAACAGTGATGCACAGTATCAGATAGAGGCCCTTTCTTCTTTAGTACTAATGGTGTTAGATAAATGTACTACAGTAATGTGTAATCAGTTCCAGGTTCTAAGTAACTCCTTGAGAACTATTTGGTAATTCTTTTTTAATGACTCATAGGTTCCCTGTATTCTCATTTTCCCCTCAGTCATTGCCTTAAATACAGAAATCATTTGGTATCACATAAACATAAAATGCCTGAGCCATGTTGGCAAGGCACTTAGATTGGGGATGGGGTTCCGTCCTGAACTTCTGGTTGCAGACAATACTTACATAAAAATAAAAAGAAATCATCAACATCCTCATTAATGTAGTATTAATATTGTACCGCGAGAGCACATCAAGTTTACAAGCAACGAATCTCTCTGCTTACAAGCGGAATCTCAATCCATCCTCAAAAAAAAGAGTCCACAAAACTGGACTCACAGAAATTGCGTGTGCGCTCACATTTTGACCTGCATGTGCACTCATGAATCGGTGTACTCTTTCACTAGAATAGTTTTCTCTGATTTGATGCTGCAAGAACTGCAACATTATAGCGTGGGGACACACACAGACAGAAACATTAATCGGCACATTTGCGAGTTAATGTAAATGAATATTTACATATAGTAGTACATTTATCTAACAACATTAGTACTAAAGAAGAAGAAAGGGCCTCGATCTGATACTGTGCATCACTGTTAATTAGTAGTTACTTAAAGGGGGGGTGAAATGCTGTTTCATGCATACTGAGCTTTACACTGTTAAAGACTTGGATTCCCATCCTAAACATAGACAAAGTTTCAAAAACTAATGTTGGACGTTTGATGGAGTATTTCTGTGTCAAAAATACTCCTTCCGGTTTCTCACAAGTTTTGGAGAGTTTTTTTCGAGTATGGGTCGACTTGACGTTAATAGAGCGGAAGGTCCTTGTATGGGCCGTACGGGCTCTTCTCCCGGTAGGGTGCGCGTGCGCGTGACTAGAGCGCTCTAGTTATGGGGAAATGCTCTCAAGCTGCAGATCCAGTCGTCCGTGAACACTAATGTCGGTTATAGTCCGCGCCGCGCTCCACTTCATTCCTCCACTTTGACATCAAGCGACTTCAACGCTTCAGCACAGCATTCCAGGAAGGCAGCGCTGCGTTTGAACCGATTTGAACGCAGAAATGACGGGAAGCTTCACAGCATCGCTTCAGTCGCGTCTCAAAGTGGATCTCCACACTCCAAGAAGTGTGTTTTTGATGGAGCTGTCCCAGCGATAAAGGTTCGGTCCTGCTTTGGAAGCAGCCGGTGAGTAAAACTGCTTCAAATGTCTGTGCTGTCGGCTACCGTCGCGTGAGTAAACATCAGTAAACGACACGATCGCATGCTTCGTCATTCAAATGCGCTAACGGACTCCATTGCTGTTCTGTATAACGTTACACTAGTCTGACGTGCAAAACCGTTTTGCTTGCTACTGCTAAGGTTTGGTCGCATACAATAGTCCATAAACCGAATCATGTCCTCATAAACGGCGAGTAAAGACACACAAATGTTGACAGGCCACTAAATACAGTCCATACCACAGAGACGGACGTCCTGCTGTTGCTGTTTCTCCTGTTCAATTTATTTCAGCCTCAGATTTGATTCTGGATCATATCTATTAGCTGAGATCGATAGCAAGGGTTTCTCCACGCTTGAGGACGTCACCGCTTTGCGCATTCGTCATTCTTTAGCTCCGCCCACTCGATACGCCTCCAGGCGCTCGGTTTTTTCCGGAAAGACTCGGTACAGCCCATATTTCTTTTATAAATATAATAAAACTAAAGACTTTTTGGAGATATGAAGATATGGAGTGTTTCACCCCCCCTTTAATAGTAATTCCTCGTGAAGCTGAATTAGTAGTTACTTAATAGTATATCTTAAGGAGGCATGACTGAATTGAAAAGTTACTGATTAACTAATTGATACTTAACACAATTAAAAAATGCTATTACATATTGATTAGTTAACACTCATTCCTTAGTAGTTAATATTAGTGACTTGAGTGTTAATGAAGAATTATTCATTAGTACTGCAGTAACTCTTTATTAGTTACGCATTAAGTAAGAAACAGTATTCTAAAGTGTTACCGTATACGTTTCTGTTTACCTCAATAAACAATAATTCTTTGAAAGTCTTAATCAGTGATGAACTGTTTCTTTGTCTGGCCCTTGTTTTTCAGGTGTGTTTGGTGATGCAGATCAAGCAGAGTTTGTGTCCGTGACGAACGGAGAGACTGCGGTTTTACACGCTGACTCTACTGCAGGCATGGATGATGATGTGATTCAGTGGTGGTTTAAAAGCAAATTAATTGCTCAAATCAATGTTACGGCTGGCAAGGTCAACGTAAATAATCATTATGATGAGAGATTCATAGACAAACTGGAGGTGGATCATCAAACTAAATGTCTGACCATCAGAAACATCACAGTTGAGCTGGCTGGAGAGTACGAACTAAAGTCTTACCGTATGAGGAGGTTTTTCAGACTCAATGTCTTTGGTGAGTTAAATTTCAGTTTCATTTATATTTGAATTACCCCAGAAATACAATCATTAATCAGCAGATTCCACACACCATTTTCTTCTTTTTGGTCCATGTGATTGTTTTATGATATTATTATTTTCAAATGTAAATTACGATCTATAAACTTTAGTTAACCATCATGTTTTTAAAAGTCTTGTTCTTGTTCAGCTTTTTTTCCAATGCACTTTTGGTGGTACAAAAGTAGAGTCGATATTAGTGATGGAGGGAGATTCTATTACTCTAAACACCGGTCTTACTGAAATTAAAGAATATAGCCCAGTTTCCACCAAAAATTACCCAAAACAATTTGTACCAGGAACTTTTCTCCCCCCAGACCTGCAACTGTCTGCGTTTCCACCGCTAAATAAAGTACCGTGAAGATTAGGCAGATTAGTCCGGCGATGTAGGACTGCGCGCGACTGCTCCTCCAAGTCAGTGACGGACAGTAATCATTTTTGCGTGTACCAATAGAAAGATTTTGTGGACTGTTTACATGAGACGTTATCTAAACCGATCTGGTGTTTACATGAGATGACTTTCAGTCGCAATCATTTTGTCACATGCAGTTTGTCTGCCGCATCAAAAATGTCAACGCTGTTTTCTCCAGCAGCTGGAATGTGTTAACTGAGGCCATAGCAACTCTTAACGGCCACCAGGACTAATACAGTATTATATAATACACTATTTATCTGTTGTAAAGTGTAATAATCATCTCAGAAAAAAATATTTCTTCTGTCAGGCGCAGTTAAAGTAAAAACTGCCTGGGGCAATATACGCTGTGTCATTACTCCAACATTATCTTCATTACTTACGAAATAAAAAGTTTACCCCTCAGAAAAATTAGCTTTCCTCTCTTGTCAACATGAGCGCGGCGCGCGCTGTCACGTCATGAAAGGACACACACTTATAGTAATCGGTCAGGTCGTTTACATGGTGAAAAAAAATTAATAACGAGTATGGAAGAGTTTCCAGCTGTGCTGCTTTTGCTGGTTATGTATAACGTTAGGTTTACTGAAGAGGTAATTAACAACGTCAGAAAAGAGCACTAATATGGAGATTCAGCAGCATGCAGCATATTCAGAAAGCTTGTAAAGCTAAATTTAAAATGACAATGTATATTATTATCAGCTATTACGAACATTGACCGTGAGATGGCTGAGACGAACGCGCGCCATCAGACAGAGAGCTAGACTGATATTTACTGAACGTAGGCCGAACCTCCCAAAAGACTTTTAAAAATGCCAGTTGAAATAAAATGCTAAACCAATCAGCATGTTCAGCGCCCAAGTCCCGCCCTCGAAAGTTCCTGAACTTTGAGAAAGTACTACCTCGCGAGCAGGGCCGTTTGGAGGGGGAAATATTTACCCGGAACTTCATTTAGACCCTGGTTCCTGCGGTCTAAACACGCACCGAGTACCACCCAAAGTTCCTGGGTAAAGTTCTTGTGGTGGAAACGGGGCTTATGATATTTATGATCATGATAAAAGAGTTCGTTGGAAATTTGTTAATGACAACAATTTAGGTTTTAATATTAATGTAGATAAAAGAGGCTATGGTGGTGGTGTTTCAGAAGGTATGTTAGACAGAATAGAGGTGGACTATGAAACAAGTCACCAACATCAGAACCAGAAACTCTGGAGTTTATGAACTACATTCAGAACATGTGAAGAGGATTGTCATGGTCTATGGTGATTTTAATATCGCTTTTACTTGTTTATTATATTGCAGCTTTTAAGTAGATCTAAATAATCATTTAAATGTTGTTTGAATCTTAAAAAAAATGTATTTGTATTTATTTTTAAAAGAAACTGTATGTAAGAAATGTATTTCAATGAATCATAAAATGGCCCTGATATGTCACTAGACATTAAGAAATCATGTTAGTTTCCTATACTTATATCACTGACAACAGTAGTCCGGCCAGGATATTGTCATCTAAATTTTCTTTTTTTTTGACTAGTATAATAATGGATTTTCCAATGAATCCTGGACACATTGGGTTGTTCAAAATTGACAGGCATAACATAGATGTTTATTGCACATATCTTCTGATGATTTTATAATAATAAATATATTACAACATGCAGTCAATAATACTACGGTAATGTTGTATATGTTGCGAGACACTTAACCGGGAAGTGGTCAGGTGACAAAAGAAAGAGACTCAGACCTGAAGACTCGAGAGATGAACCGTTTCTGCATTCAGCCTATGGGGACTTAAACGAACGACTCTAATGAGAAGAGCCGATAGATGAAGTAATCTTTTCTGTTTCCGGTGACTGCATAGCCTTGCCTATGGGGCAGCGACTTGGTGAACGAATGACTTGAAGACTCGAGAGATTAGTGCAAAATATTGAATTCAGTTCTCTTTGCGGCTGAATGATCAAATACACACACAGTTTTCAAAATGTCCATCGTATGGAATATCTCATAAATACAGTCGATATGGTTGAGGAGAATGTAAACAGCTCTGTGAAAACCGTGGATATGTTTCAGTATATTGGTGGGTATTGTATGTGTTAGATTTAAGCATTCAGTCTTTAATGAACAGCAGCCTAAAATACCTGTCTGTGTCATTGTTATTCAAACAATAAATTGTGTATCCATGTTAAATAAACCTACTTTTATTATTTTGTCCTATTGTTTGTAATTTGCTGCTTTGTTCTTTTCTTTATATAAAGTCAGTATTGCAAAATCGGTTTCGGATTGGGGGATTGGGCCGTACTGTATATTCCACCATGACAAATCTGGTCACCCTGGTTTTAATATCTTCATTCATCCTCATTTATATCTGTTTTCTCATGTTTTCCAGCTCGTCTGCCTGTTCCTGTCATCAGCAGAGACTGTTCGTCGTCGTCATCATCATCATCATCATCATCATCATCATCATCATCATCCATGTTGAAATGTGTGCTACTGTGTTCATCAGTGGTGAATGTGAGTCATGTGACTCTCTCCTGGTTCAAAGGAAACAGTTTATTGTCCAGCATCAGTGCGTCTGATCTCAGCATCAGTCTCTCTCTACCTCTGGAGGTGAAATATCAGGATAAAAACACCTACAGCTGTGGGCTGAACAATCCCATCAGCCACCAGACTCAACATCTGGACATCAATCAACTATGTCACACATGTGCAGGTACGTTTAACAGTGACATTGTTTGATATACTGTGAGGAAAATAAGTATTTGAACACCCTGTTTTTTTGTTGCAAGTTCTCCCACTTGGAAATTATGGAGGGGTCTGAAATTGTCATTGTAGGTGCATGTCCACTGTGAGAGACATAATCTAAAATCAAATAAAAATCACAATGTATGATTTTTTAACTATTTATTTGTATGATACAGCTGCAAATAAGTATTTGAACACCTGTCAATCAGCTAGAATTCTAACCCTCAAAGACCTGTTAGTCTGCCAAAATGTCCACCTCCACTCTATTTATTATCCTATATTAGATGCACCTGTTTGAGGTCGTTATCTGCATAAAGACACCTGTCCACCCCATACAATCAGTAAGAATCAAACTACTAACATGGCCAAGACCAAAGAGCTGTCCAAAGTCATTAGATACAAAATTCACCTCCTCAAGGCTGGAAAGGGCTACGGGGAAATTGCCAAGCAGCTTGGTGAAAAAAGGACCATTGTTGGAGCAATCATTAGAAAATGGAAGAAGCTAAACATGACTGTCAGTCTCCCTTGGACTGAGGCTCCATGGAAGATATCACCTCATGGGGTTTCAATGATCCTAAGAAAGGTGAGAAGCACATGTCCAGGCCCGTCTTAAGTTTGCCAATGACCATTTGGATGATCCAGAGAAGTCATGGGGGAAAGCCATGTGATCAGATGAGACCAAAATATAACTTTTTGGTCATAATTCCACTAAACGTGTTTGGGGAGAGAAGAATGATGAGTACCATCCCAAGAACACCATCCCTACTGTGAAGCATGGCGGTGATAGCATCATGCTTTGGGGGTGTTTTTCTGCACATGGGACAGGGTGACTGCACTGTATTAAGGAGAGGATGACCGGGGCCATGTATTGCGAGATTTTGGGGCACAACCTCCTTCCCTCAGTAAGAGCATTGAAGATGGGTCGAGGCTGGGTCTTCCAACATGACAATGACCCGAAGCACACAGCCAGGATAACCAAGAAGTGGCTCTGTAAGAAGCATATCAAGATTCTGGCGTGGCCTAGCTAGTCTCCAGACCTAAACCCAATAAAGAATCTTTTGAAGGAGCTCAAACTCCGTGTTTCTCAGTGACAGGCCAGAAACCTGACTGATCTAGAGAAGATCTGTGTGGAGGAGTGGGCCAAAATCCCTCCTGCGGTGTGTGCAAACCTGGTGAACAACTACAGGAAACTTTTGACCTCTGTAATTGCAACCAAAGGCTACTGTACCAAATAATAACATTGATTTTCTCAGTTGTTCATATACTTATTTTCCTCACTATATAACAGTATAGCATTTTAAGAATAAAACATGAATCATAGGACACTTATTATATCTCCTTTAAGCTGGTCACAATTTACTTGAAATAGGAAACTCATATTTAAAGTTTATTGACTGAGCTGATCTCAGTTTGATGTTTTTATTCCTCAGATTATGCCCACTGTTGTGATTCTACTGAAGATGTAATCCGATTGGTCATCTCTGCTCTGGTGGGCGTGGCTGCAGCAACTGCTGTTGTTGCCCTGTTATATGACATCAAATCCACACTAGGACAGGATTAAGCTCATATTCACACATTTGAACGCAAGAACACAAAAAACAAGCGTTTAAGGACACAAAAGTAGATACGGGCAATAGAGACAGAGCGTGACATTTTATATTACACTTTGAACTACGCCCACTGAAAGAGATCTTAATCAGCGACAGGAAATATAATGTATAAAACTGATATTTGGATATTTGCCAAAATGTTTACTGCACACGTAGGCATACGGAGACAAACTGAGTATCAGGATTGTAAAATGTACCCATTCTTCCTGCCGAAGCTTTACTTCTTATTGCCTATATCCACTTTTCTCCTTAAACGCTTGTTTTTTGGGGGTCGACAGCTTATGAAAACGTAGTGTTGTGTTTTTTAGCTTGTTTGCTGTAATGTATATAATATATGTAATGGCGCCCCCTACAATAAGGCATGTATTTAAAAAAAAAAATCCATCGGTGATGGGGAAAGAGTTAATGGCTTTATGCAATGATGAGTCAAAACATTATGATTAGTCACATGTGAAGCAAATATCATTCATCATCTCCTAACAAGGCCAAATGTTAAGATCTGGGTAGATTAGATGGTAAACAAACAAACAGTTCTCATAATCAGTGCAGGAGAAATTAGCAGGAACGACGATCTGAGTGACTTTGACAATGGCCAAATTGTTATAAAAAGGGGACTGGGTTAGCCTGACAAGCCAGACCCACATCAAGATGTTTGGTCTGGAAACTTACCATTGACAGCTCAATCCGAGGGGCGGATAAACGGTTGTCTTTCAAACTCCCTCTGCACGCGATAGGATAGCTCTACAACCAACCAGAGCAACGTTCGCTGTATCCAGTCGGCAAAACTCAGAACACACCTTCCCTTTTTAAGAATGACTTCAGTGCCATCTTTGTTATTTTCTCAGAAAAAAGCTGAACTCTTCCAGAGTCACGGTCAAAGCTGATTCAAAAGACCCCTGTTCGCCAGCTTCTGTGTTTACTATAGCAAGCAAGCACAACTCTGCCGTCATCGTGTTAAGCCCCGCCCACTGCCTCTATATACAATGTGATTGGCCTGACCAGAGTTTGGTTTTTACAGCTCAGGAGTGTATTGAGAGTTGCTAGACAATCGTGGCAAATTAGATTTGCTGCCGCTAGGGTGGTTCTAGATTCCAGTCAATTGAAGATCTAAAATTATAATTATGGTTGATAAATATAATAATGATTGATAAATATATAATTATGGAGAATTGTGACACAACACAAACACTCTGCTGTTTATGGGGACCAATCAGAGAGCCTATGATGATCCCTGTCCACCGTCGAAAGCTCTTACAATGGGCACATGAGCATTGGAGCTGGACCTTGGACCAGTGGAAGAAGCTCAACTGAGTCCGCTTTCTTTTACGTCATGTTGACGGCCATGTATGTTTGTGCCGTTTACCTATGATACTCTGGGCAATGTACAAAAAAACTGGGTCCAGCAATTCTTGTGTAGGTCAATTTGCCACGCGCCACCTACCTAAGGATAATGCAGGCACACTGCACACATTATTTAGGAATAGTTTGAGGAACATGGTGAAGAGTTCAAGGCCTAGGCCTCAAAAGGGTAGCGTCGAGGACCAACAGCATATTAGGCAGGTGTTCATAATGTTTTGGCTCATCTGTGCATATTTATGTGCTAGTGTTGATTGTGGCAGCTCATTTCCACCATAGAAGATGAGAAGAGAAACCACATTCCGCATTAATGTTTAAAGTGTCAAATGTGTTTGTCATAGTAAATACTGAAGATTGTTCATGCTAGATTTGTTTGTTTATTTTGCATTCCTTTTTTAGAACATTTTTAGAGTTTTTTTAAAAACTCTTTAAAAAAATTAAAACATTTTTTACTTTAAATTACAATTACTAATTACTTTCTAGCACATTTAAATGATATTGTCTGTTTTTATTGTGCTGGTTAGAGAGAATGCTGTAGAGGCCTAAATATTAGGAGTCCCTGTTGAGATGACTCCTCTCCTGTGGCTTGAGGACTCCCTCTCTCGTCGCCGCCACCTGGACTCAAGAATAAATTAACACACCTAACACCCTCGCCCTTCAGTGAATAAATTGTAGTTTTTGTAAAGTTAAGATCATTTCTATGTGTCTGTTGAATTTATTCTTGAGTCTTTAGGTGGCAGGCATAGAGAGGGAGTCCTCCAGCCACAGGAGAGGAGTGACGTAAACAGGGACTCCAAATATTTAGGCCTCAACAACACCAATGGCATTCTCTCACTATGTTCCTCATGGTAGGATCGCTAGCCGCCTCTCTCTGCTTTGCTGGAGTTCTGTGAGTAACATATATTTAATGTTCCTCATTATTATCTTTCGGCAGTAACAGGTAGTGGAATTATTTTTTAGGTCAAGGTTTTGTTATTTAGCAAGGGCTCAGAAGACTCGCCTGTTTGTTTTTTTTAATTATTTTTATCATGAGTTAAGTAAGATCTGCTCATGGGTCAGGTGTACTCAGGTGTTTTTTGTTTCCTCAGCTGCCCTACCTGTTTACTGTTGTTATTCTGTTATACTGTTGTATAAATTATATTTGTCAGCAAAGTTCATTTTGATAAAAATCGAGTTTTCTTAAGATTCCAAAATAACATAGCAGCCATACATTAAAATCTCCAAAAAAAAACAGTCAAGACTAATTATCTCAAATTAAAAAAAATTAAATAAATACACACTGATCTGGCATATTTTACGAACATATTATCTACAACGTTATGACCTAATATTGTGTTGGTCCTTAGCCTAGAAATCTAGACGCAGCAGCAAATCTAATTTGTAGCCAGGGTAGTCTAGCAACTCTTTGTTGGCTTGTGAGCTGGAAAAAACAAACTCTGGTCAGGCCAATCACATCGTGTATAGAGTTGGTGGGCGGGCTTAACATAATGACGGGAGAGTGACGGAGGTTCCGCGTGCTAATTGTAAATAAAGAAGCTGCCAAACGGCGGTATTTCGAATCAGCTTTGGCCGTGACTCTCGAAAACTTGGAGTTAAGCTTTTCTCTGAGAAAAGAGCGGCACTGAAGTCATTCTTAAGAAGGGAAGATGTGTTCGGAGTTTTGCTGCCCAGATACGGCGAAAGTTCAATGTATCAGCTATCTAAATTAATCTATTTAATCTCCGCTTCATGTTGCTCTGGTTGGTTGTAGCGCTATCCCATTGTGTGCAGAGGGAATTTGAAAGACATCCGTTTATCCCGCCCCTCAGATTGAGCCCTGACAATGGTGTGTTCCCAGACCAACATCTTGATATGGGTCTGGCTTGTCAGGCTAGTTGATCCCCCTTTTGCTGCCAAAACAGCCCTGACCCGTTGAGATATGGACTCCACTAGACCCCCTGAAGGTGTGCTGTGGTATCTTGCACCAAAATGTTAGCAGTATATCCTTTAAGTCCTGTAAGATGTAAGGTGGGGCCTCTTGATGGATCGGAGTTGTTTGCTCAGCACCAGGGTCGTGGGACTGGGGGGATAAAGGGTACTGAGTAACCAGGGCCCGAGGCAGGGAAGTCCGTTTTCTATACAAACACATACATGGTACGGGGGCCCAGCAAGATGGTTTGTACCCAGGGCCCAAAATTTGGTGCTACGCCACTGCTCAGCACATCCCACAGATGCTCGGTTGGATTGAGATCTGGGGAATTTGGTGCCAAGGTCGACAGGGCAGGAAGCATTATCCTGCTGGAAGAGCCTCAGCCACCAGGAAATACTGTTTCCATGAAAGGCTGTGGTCTACAACAATGCTTAGGTAGGTGGTACATGTCAAATTAACATCCACATGGATGGCAGGACCCAAGGTTTCCCAGCAGAACATTGCCCAAAGCATCACACTGCCTCCCCCGGCTTGCCTTCTTCCCATAGTGCATCCTGGGGCCATGTGTTCCTCAGGTAAGCCACCCACACACACACCCGGCCATCCACATGATGTAAAAGAAAACGTGATTCATCAGACCAGACCACCTTCTTCCATTGCTCCGTGGTCCAGTTCTGATGCTCACGTGCCACTGTTGGTGCTTTCGGCTGGGTCAGGGGTCAGCATGGGCACCCTGACTGGTCAGCGGCTACGCCGCCCCATACGCAACAAACTGAGCTGCTCTGTGTATTCTGACACCTTTCTATCAGGACCAGCATTAAAGGAGAACTCCAGGTAATTTTTAAGTTAATCTTGATCGTTATACCTTTGTGAGTACTGTCTAGAGAAAAAAAAAAGCGTATTGGTGCTTGCAACACGGAGCTGTTACAGTTAATGTTCAGAGCCCCCACTCAGCTAAAAAGGCAGTTATGGGGGCATAATGTAATTTATTTTTTTTATTCTTGTATTTTTGCATTCTGTTGCCACAATTCGGAAAGGCACAAACAAACCATTTCTTCTTCGCTTGTGAGCCGATCATCACTCAAGTGATGTCTGGTTCGTGAACTGATTGTTCTTTTTAGTGATCCGGTCGAACCAGTTCACCAAATCGGACTGAATCGTTCTAAATGGTTCGTGTCTCAAATCATCGCTGATCTCACAAGTACTTTAGTTACTCACTTTCTGACATGAGTGACAGTCCCTCCGACTAGAAATAAACTAATGTCTTGAATTATATGTTGTAGCTCCAACAGTTCACTGAACTGAGACATGTTTTGCTCAGAGAACTGATGAACTCTCGAGCTGCTGATACTGAGCTTGCGCGTGTAACCGAACGTACAACGGTTCTCGGATCAGCAGGACAGAATCGAAAAACTGTTTATTTCGGACACTTTCGATACTGAGAATCGACGAGCCGATGAGCAGAGCAATGTGATCACTCCTCGCGCACACAACGCACCTCCCAACTGGACTATTTGCCTTTTTTCGGCTACAACTGAGTTTCCACGGGACTTCAGCGCGAGACTACAGCTAGCCGCTAAAACACTATTTAGGTGAATTTAAACAATGGCTAAGTGGCTAAACGCATCTCATTGTCATGTAAGGGCCCTGTTCATGTTGGACAGACATTTTACTTGCATTTTGTGTCTGTTAAGAGACACAAAAACACCCTTTACTTTTATGCCCTCATAACTGCCGTTTTAGCTGAGTGAGAGCTCTGGGCATTAACTGTAATAGCTCCGTGTTGCAAGCACCAATCCGGTTCGGGTTTTTTTTTCTGTAGACAGTACTCACAAAGGTATAACAATCAAGATTAACTTAAAAATTCCCAGGAGTTCTCCTTTAACTTTTTGAGCAGTTTGAGCTCCAGTAGCTCGTCTGTTTGATCGGACCACACGAGCCAGCCTTCGCTCCCCGCGTGCATCAATGAGCCTTGGCCTTCCTCCAGACTCTGGCACCTTGATTTCCGAATGACATGCAAAATTAGCTTTCATCCGAAAAAAGTACTTTGGACCACTGAGCAACAGTCCAGTGCTGCTTCTCTGTAGCCCAAAAGTGGCTTGACCTGGGGAATGCAGCACCTGTAGCCCATTTCCTGCTCACGCCTGCGCACGGCGGCTCTGGATGTTTCTACTCCAGACTCAGTCCACTGCTTCCGCAGGTCCCCCAAGGTCTGGAATCGATCCTTCTCCACAATCTTCCTCAGGGTCCGGTCACCTCTTCTCGTTGTGCAGCGTTTTTTGCCACACTTTTAAATTTTCCACTAGTTTTGTCTGTAGCTTGAAATTATTTTGGTCATTACGACTCCTTTTGCCAGCATGGGTCACACTTTTTTGTAAAAAATGTTTTGTGAAACTTGTATTGTTTGATAGTTGTTTAAATTGGTTTTCAATTTTTGGATTAAAGGAAGGCGTTTTACTTCTTAACTCGCATCATGTCTGTATTGATTTATATTTTTTTTACCCCATATCTATATTATTATAAAATCAAACAAGCTATATAATTTGGTTATGGGCTGTAATAGTGGTTTATGATACAGAGCGTATTTTATTCTGTTACTGCTGGATTGCCTAAATTCAGCCAGAATTAAAACTCAAAAGTGCGCAGAATCAGAGCGAACAGATTCTGTCAATGTAACCCCCAGCAAGTCAAGTCAAGGATTTGGGGATCCTCTGCCATTCCTCTTTGCAGATCCTCTCCAGTTTTGTCAGGTTGGATGGTAAACGTTGGTGGACAGCCATTTTCAGGTCTCTCCAGAGATGCTCAATTGGGTTTAAGTCAGGGCTCTGGCTGGGCCATTCAAGAACAGTCACGGAGTTGTTGCGAAGCTACTCTCATTCGTTATTTTAGCTGTGTGATTTGGGTCATTGTCTTGTTGAAAGGTGAACCTTCGGCCCAGTCTGAGGTCTTAAGCACTCTGGAACAGGATATCCCTGTACTAGGCCACATTCATCTTTCCCTCGATTGCAACCAGTTGTCCTGTTCCTGCAGCTGAAAAACACCCCCACAGCATGATGCTGCCACCACCATGCTTCACTTTTGGGACTGTATTGGATAGGTGATATTTTCAGAGAATCTTATTTCTCACCATCTTGGAGACCTTAAGGTGTTTTTTTTTTAGCAAACTTTCATGTGTCTTGCACTGAGGAGAGGCTTCCGTCGGACCACTCTGCCATAAGCCCTGACTGGTGGAGGGCTGCAGTGATGGTTGACATGTTGAAAATCTTTTCCTGTTGAAAATCCAGTTAGTTTTTTTTTTTAGGGTGGTTGACCAAGATGGTCTTTCTTTGAGTGTGAGTAGGCCAGTTTCTGCATTCAAGCAGCATTTGGGGACAAGCATTGTTTTACTTCTGTATTTCTACATTTAGCATATTTGTTCTGTAATAGAAACAATATAATATTTAAACATAAAATATATTGTAATATATAATTATAAGTTTATAATTTAAGGTTGCTAACCATAACAAATGAGATATTTGATAAAAAATTAATGAACGACATGGAGACCTTACAGGAGAGTTTCGAGCGAAACACACATGTAGATCTCATCGATAGGGTTATTTTCACAAGCGTCTCATAAAGTTCTCACGGTCTAGAGATGTTAAAAACATCTTAAAGCAGCCGCTTCATCTTGTCATGAGATCCTAACTCATGACAAGATGAAGCGGCTGCTTTAAGATGTTTTTAACATCTCTAGACCGTGAGAACTTTATGAGACGCTTGTGAAAATAACCCTATCGATGAGATCTACATGACGTCGTGGCCGACTGGAGCTCAGTGGTGAAGTTTAGATGAAGTGAAATAATCAGTAAAACACACCAAAACTATTAAAGATGATTTGACTGATTGTAGAGTTTCACACGACTTTAGCAGCTTCACATCAGCGCGTCTGTCAGTTTTGAAGAGTTTGTCTTCATATTTGTGGACTCAAAATGTTTCTCAGATTAGTTTTGCTCTTGCTGTGTTTGTGGCATCTGGATGGTGAGTTTTAAATGTGTTTTTATGACGTTAATTCTTTCTGGATCAGATTTACTGTTTGTTTGGTTGTATAAAAAATACTGAAGCTCAAACAGCGGCAGCATTAGTTTCAGTCGTGACGTGATTCTCTTCTGAAGTAAAAGTGTTTTCTGTGTTTGATGTGTAGAATTCAGATAAACTTCATCAGTAAATCAGAGTTTATTCAATCATTAAATCACACAGCAGTTTGCTTTTTAATAACTTGAATAGATCATCATAAAGTTTTTTGAAATTCATAATCTGTGACAAACCCTGTTTCCGTTTGTTCGTCAGGTGTGTTTGAGGATTCAGTGTCAGTGATGAAGGGAGATTCAGTCACTTTAGACTCTGGTCTCACTGAACTGAAGGATGATGATCTGATTCAGTGGAGATTTGATAACACTTTAATCGCTGAAATCAATGTAACGGCCGACAGCTTCACTGTATATGATGATGTTCTTGATGGGAGATTCAGAGACAGACTGAAGCTGGACAAACAAACTGGATCTCTGACCATCACAAACCTCACAACTGAACATAATGGATGTTATGAACTATATTATAAGTCCACCTATTTGAGAAAATGTTTCTATCTCAGTGTCGTTGGTAGGTTAAATATCAGTTTGACTTATTTTTAATCACCAAAAACAACAAAAAACAATTGTTAATCCATACACGATTTTCTTTTTGTATTTTTGATTTCAAATTGTTTACTTTAGTAAACCATCATGAAGTTATTTGAGAGTTTTAATCAGTAATGAACCCTGTTTCTGTTTGTTCTTCATGTGTGTGTTGGTAACACTTTACACTACGGGTGCACTAATATGCATTAATTCATGCTTAACTAATGCGTTAAATGAGTTAATGAGTTAAAGGGTTAGTTCACCCAAAAACGAAATGTCTGTCATTAACTCCTCCCCCTAATGTCGTTTCACACCCGTAAGACCTCCGTTCATCTTCACACACAGTTTAAGATATTTTATATTTAGTCTGAGAGCGTATGCAAGTGTATGCACACTATACTGTCCATGTCCAGAAAGGGAATAAAAACATCATCACAGTAGTCCATATGAGACATCAGTGGGTTAATTAGAGTCTCTTGAAGCATCCAAAATACATTTGGGTCCAAAAATAACAAAAACTACGACTTTATTCAGCATTGTCTTCTCTTCCGCGTTTGTGTTCAATCCTCAAATAAAGATTCAATTGGTTATGAATCAGCGAATAGATTCATGATTCGGATCGTGTGTCAAACTGCTGAAATCACGTGACATTGGCGATCTGAATCATGAATCAATACGCAGATTCATGACCTTTGCATACACTTGCATACACTCTCGGACTAAATATAAAATATCTTAAACTGTGTGTGAAGATGAACGGAGGTCTTACGGGTGTGGAACGACATTAGGGCGAGGAGTTAATGATAGACATTTCATTTTTGGGTGAACTAACGCTTTAATGTATTACTAATGATGAACCCATTTATTAATGATTACTGCATCAGCAACTAATGAACATTCATCATGATTAATAGATTAAATAATCATTAAATTGTTATTAGTTAATATGTCATAATGTATTATTTCCTTAATAACATTATACTAACTAAATTTTTTAATTAACGTGTTAATTACCACAAGGGGTCAAAGCCATGCAGTTCAGCTTCCAGTCGTCTGCTTTAATTCATCATTAGCTAATGATTTATAAAGGTATCATTATGTTATGACTTTACTTGTTGGGGCACATGACTATTAATTAATTCAAAATTAATTCAAAACCCATAACCACAATTACATATTACTTAATCATTTAGTTAGTCGTGTGACCCAACAAGTGAAGCCATTACACCTGTATTGTAATTGTGTTACCTGTGTGTTTGGTGATGCAGATGGGCTGGAGTCAGTGTCAGTGAATGAGGGAGAGTCAGTGACTATAAACTCTGATCTCACTGAACTGAAGGATGGCGATGAGATTCAGTGGAGTTTTGGATATGATAAAACTTTAATCGCTAAAATCCTTAAACGGGATGACAGAATCACTGTATATGATGATGATGTTCTTGATGGGAGATTCAGAGACAGACTGAAGCTGGACAATCAAACTGGATCTCTGACCATCACAGACATCACAACTGAACATACTGGAGATTATGAAGTACAGATGAACTGTGACTGTGTGAGAAAGAGTTTCAATCTCCGTTACTATGGTGAGGTTAAACAAATTATTTCACCTGATATTTTCTGACAAATTTAAAATGAATTCATATGCCATTTTGTTGTTTTACAATATTGTTTGTTTCAAACTAACATTTTAAACTATTTAATTTAGTAAAACATAATAAAGTGACTTCACAGTATTACTCTGAGAACAACCCTGTTTGTGTTTTTGGCATTATAGGAACAAAGTCAGTGTCAGCGAACAGAGGAGATTCAGTCACTCTAGACTCTGATCTCACTGAAGTGAAGGATGATGATCTGATTCAGTGGATGTTTGGAAACACTTTAATCGCTGAAATCAATAAACGGCCCGACCGCTTCACTGTATATGATGATGATCTTGATGGGAGATTCAGAGACAGACTGAAGCTGGACAATCAAACTGGATCTCTGACCATCACAAACGTCACAATGAAACATGCTGGTGGTTATTATCTATATTATAAGCATAGGCGTCGCTAGGCCCTTTTTAGGGGGGCTTCAGCCCCCCTAAACTTATGCCTCAGCCCCCCTAAAAAATATGTGATTAACCTTTAAAACATATGAAACTGGCGGCAGGCTTCGGCTTCGTCCCGTTTTTTAGTCTGTCTCTCTAATCCGCAGCGGCTCTGAGCAGAGCGCAGCGCACGTCAGAAGCAGAGGTGTGTGTGTGTGTGTGTGTGTAAATCTGAGCGTCATTGGTCTGTCACCGCTCGTCAATGTCAAAATATTTGATAAAAACCAATCAAATCACAGTAGGCTGGCTTTATGGTCACACAGAAACTGCTGAGGCTGAGCGCAAATTTTAGCAGCGCAACTCGACGTCAAGTAAGATAAATGCAGCTAAATTAAACATTCATGTTTGACAGCTTCTGCTTTAAGTCAGAAATGTTAATCAAAAGAAAAAATATTTAGGCAAATGAATTAACTTGTTGTTTCTAATTTTTAGACATTTTTAACTGGAAATATGCTTATGTGATTCATAATGTAGGCCTTAACGAACAGAAAATATTAACAAAGCCATTTTCATCAGATTAGGCGTAAGTTTAATAATGAATGTGTATTGTAAATTAATATAATTCTATTTGTAACATTCAGTAAATTAAAAAAAAACATCAGCTTTTTCAGCCTGTATTGGGCATAAGATTAATAGCCTAATGAATGTTCATACTGTGATTTTAATAAACTTAAAACTTTGATAAACAGTAAATTAACGTGTCTAAGAAAATTATTCATGAAACATAAATATCAGTATGTTAATTTGTAAACCATATGTTCACTTTATTCACTGACGAAAACGGAAAAAAACAGTCAAAGCTCAGCGTTATGAAGAGACAGGGCAAGATAAAAACAGAGAAAACGAGAGATGTGGACATAAGAAAGACAAATAATTTACTGCCCAGTGACATGGTTTTCAAGCTATTGTTATCAAATTTTTTGGCCTTCAGAACATCTTAAAATGCTCAGATGTAGATCATAGAAATCAAAATTTTCTCGGGGGACCATTAACATTTGGGATCTTGGTTAAACCTACCTACATTATTGGGTATGATAATTGCATGTACAGTATGGCCATGCATTAAGGTATTAATATTTGCTTTATAAGTAATGATAAACAGCCAATATCTTCTGGGTATGCATGTTTGTAAGCTATTAGTTAATAGCGCAATTTGGACCCTAAACTAAATAGTGTTACCATTTTTTCTACAGACCTACCCTCACTGGGGGCTGAGCCCCCCTAAAATAAAAATCCTAGAAACGCCCCTGATTATAAGTCCACCAATTTGAGAAAATGTTTCTTTCTCAGTGTCATCTATGGTAGGTTAAATATTAGTTTGACTTATTTTTAATCAGTAAAAAGAAACGATTCTATTCACACACAGTATTTTGCTTCGGTTGTTTTTTTAATTTTTAATTTCAAATTGTTTACTTTAGTAAACCATCATAGTTATTTGAAAGTCTTAATCAGTGATGAACCCTGTTTCTGTTTGTTCTTCATGTGTGTGTTTGTGATGCAGATGGGCTGGAGTCAGTGTCAGTGAATGAGGGAGATTCAGTCACTCTAAACTCTCGTCTCACTGAACTGAAGGATGATGATCTGATTCAGTGGAGGTTTGGAAACACTTTAATCGCTGAAATCAATAAACGGGCCGACAGCTTCACTGTATATGATGATGTTCTTGATGGGAGATTCAGAGACAGATTGAAGCTGGACAATCAAACTGGATCTCTGACCATCACAAACATCACAATGAAAGATGCTGGAGATTATGATCTACAGATCAACGGTGTTAGGGTTAAATTCTATCTCACAGTCATTGGTGAGTTCAAAAACATTAGCTCCTGTCTTTTAGTTCATACATCATTTTGTTTCATTAAAAAAAGTTTTATGATATTATTTCAAATTAAAATGTTAAACTATTTAATTTCATAAACCATTATAATCTATTTATTTTTGACAAACCCTGTTTCTGGTTGTTCTCTCTCTCTCTCTCTCTCTCTCTCTCTCTCTCTCTCTCTCTCTCTCTCTCTCTCTCCTCCCTCCCTCTCTCTCTCTCTCTCTCTCTCTCTCTCTCTCTCTCTCTCTCTCTCTCTCTCTCTCTCTCTCTCTCTCTCTCTCTCTCTCTCTCTGTCTTTCTCTCTCTCACTCTCTCTCTGTCTTTCTCTCTCTCTCTCTCTCTCTCTCTCTCTCTCTCTCTCTCTCTCTCTCTCTCTCTCTCTCTCTCTCTCTGTGTGTGTGTGTGTGTGTGTGTGTGTGTGTGTGTGTGTGTGTGTGTGTGTGTGTGTGTGTGTGTGTGTGTGTGTGTGTGTGTGTGTGTGTGTGTTTGATGATTCAGTATCAGTGAATGAGGGAGATTCAGTCACTCTAAACTTTAATCTTACTGAACTGAAGGATGATGATCTGATTCAGTGGTGGTTTGGATACACTTTAATCGCTGAAATCAATAAACGGGCCGACATCTTCACTGTATATGATGATGTTCTTGATGGGAGATTCAGACACAGACTGAAGCTGGACAATCAAACTGGATCTCTGACCATCACAAACACCAAAACTGAACATGAGGGATATTATGAAATGGACACCAACAGAGAGAAGAAGATTTTCATTCTCACATTCTATGGTGAGTTAAAATGGTTTTCATTTGTTTTGCCTATTCAAGGTTTAAAGTCGATCTAAAGACATTTTTAACCTTTGTCATTTTTTTTTATTTAAAAAGAAAATCTCTCTGTTGATTAATTGAAACCTTGCTTACTCGAGGTATGCCGAGGCTACGCCAATTTTGGACTCTCTACCAAATTCTTCTTCTTTAGTTGAAGTTGCTACCTAATCATAACCCCACCACCACACCTAATCCTGAACACAAGTTGGAACTGAGGGGGGGTAATAATACGCCGGGGGCCAGAATTTGTGACGACACACCAGTTAAAAAAACTGCATCAGACACTCGCACAATGTCCCCCTTCTTTTAATGCACCTTAGACACTACACACAACATAAAAATAAAATAAAAAATAAAATAAAAAGTATAGGGACTGAAAAGATGTGGGGGGAGGATTATCTTATATTATTATTATACTATGTGAAACTTATTGACCCATTGAAAGTGGTGACAATGATAAATATTACATAGGAAAATAAAAAATAAAATAAAAAAAGGGACACTGATTATTACAATGATGATGATGATGGTATGATGATGATAAGTGGTAGTGATAATATAATAAATAATAAATGTGTAATTTTGCTTTTGAATACACACCCACACCTACACTCACCCACACACACCTTATACATTAACACACTTTTATTTCACTTCTAGAACTATGTAATTACTCGATTGTCAATTACTGCACTATTGTGGTTTGTATGTCTGTATGTCAATAAAAAAAAAAAAAAAAAAAGAAGTGCGAAAATAAGCAAAATCATCAAAAAAAAAAAAAAAAAAAAAAAAAAAAAAAAAAAAACTGCATCCATGAGTATATTCAGTCTGACTGTAGCTGCGTCTGAAAGCGTAGGTAGCTGACTTGCCTCACTGTATCAGGCAATGACTTTGTAGGCAGCGTTTGCGTGATATCTAAGCAAATTTTGATTTACTACAATATTCATTACTCTTTACAAATGAAATCAAAAGTGGAAAAAGTTGGTCAAAAACATACACACAAACTGATCACCAACCACAACTTTAAACGGAATCTTTATTTTTTGAGCTCAACTGTCACAGAATGAAACGCACAGGACTGTTGTCAGGGTTCGGCAGTCTGTGTCTTTGTTTCACATCGCTGTTTGTGTTGTGTGTCAGCACATGGCTTTTTTGTGTTAGCCATGTGCTCCTCTGGTCCTGCCTCCTTGTTCCCCGTTACCACGCCCCTTTGTTTAGTCATTGGCTGAATCTGAAATTATTCTACCCCTATACCCTCAAATAAGGCATTATTTGAGGGTACAGCCATTTGTAGTGGTGTCCGAAACGATAGTAGACGTTATTGAGTGCAATCATTCAATCCCACAATGCACCGCAATAACAAGTGTACAGCCAATGTGCACTCAGCGGCTATCCGACTTCACTCTCTCATTTACATTCACTCCTTCAAGTGAACTGTATTAGTGGGCTAAAGTAGGGAATAGTGATTGAGGGTTTAGGGAGCGATTTCGGATTCAGCCTTTGTCTAGTCCTCCTTTACTTAATTGTGTTCACCTGATCCTCATGTGCTGTTCCCTTTAAGGCTGCAACATACTCCGCAAGAACAGAGAAAAAAGTTCTCGCTCCCAGGGCTGCGAGAACAAAATGACGTAGGTTTGTTCTCGCAGGCCTGGTCTGGGAGTTCTCACAGGCCTCTGGTTCGGGAGTTCTCGCAGGCCTCTGGTTCGGGAGTTCTCGCAGGCCTGGTTCAGGAGTTCTCGCAGGCCTGGTCCGGGTGTTCTCGCAGGCCTCTGGTTCGGGAGTTCTCGCAGGCCTCTGGTTCGGGAGTTCTCGCAGGCCTGGTCCGGGTGTTCTCGCAGGCCTCTGGTTCGGGAGTTCTCGCAGGCCTCTGGTTCGGGAGTTCTCGCAGGCCTCTGGTTCGGGAGTTCTCGCAGGCCTCTGGTTCGGGAGTTCTCACAGGCCTCTGGTTCGGGAGTTCTCGCAGGCCTCTGGTTCGGGAGTTCTCGCAGGCCTCTGGTTCGGGAGTTCTCGCAGGCCTCTGGTTCAGGAGTTCTCGCAGGCCTGGTCCGGGTGTTCTCGCAGGCCTCTGGTTCGGGAGTTCTCGCAGGCCTCTGGTTCGGGAGTTCTCGCAGGCCTCTGGTTCGGGAGTTCTCGCAGGCCTCTGGTTCGGGAGTTCTCGCAGGCCTCTGGTTCGGGAGTTCTCGCAGGCCTCTGGTTCGGGAGTTCTCGCAGGCCTCTGGTTCGGGAGTTCTCACAGGCCTCTGGTTCGGGAGTTCTCGCAGGCCTCTGGTTCGGGAGTTCTCGCAGCCCTGGTTTGGGAGTTCTCGAAGCTTGTTCTCGACACATCATCTGAGCAGAACTTTTTTCTTGTGGGTGTCCGAGAACTATTGTGTGAATGGTCATATATTAAAATTGGGCGTGGTTAATGCGGAGAAATGCCGATGAGCAGCACCTGCTTTTTTCTCTCTTTATAGTTTATTTTATTTTAGCTCTTGTTGTCTTGTCTAGAGTCTAGTCTTGTGTGTCCTGTCCCACCCTGGTCATTGACGCTCCTGGCCTGGCAACTAGTCTGTTACTACGTCAAGTCTCATCACCAAATTTTAAGCCTGCTTCCCTGAGCCGCCGCCTTGTCTCATCATTGGCCATCACATCTTTGCGAGCTATGATTCTGCTTTAAAAGCTGCGAGAACCCAGCCGAACGCTGTGTGCGACTGTGTGTTATAGAGAACATGTTTGGTACGCTTTTCATCTTCAAACCAAACTTGGGTTTCAGCCGACAAAGTTTAAATTTCTGTCTGACTAGCACGCTTCCCACGATGTTTACGCGTTAGGTCAGTAGGCGGAGAGTAGGGGGTCTTTTAGTGGCTGTTTGAATACATTCGACCACGAGCGTCTAAAGCCATCCGGTCGAATGTGTTCTCCACTCTGGAAGTGGTCGAAAGTGGACTAGCTCAAAATGTTTAAGACCCTGTTTACACTTGTGTTTAGCGTCGTCTAGATGTGATGCGATCGAACGAAACACTTCTTAATACCAGGTGCAAACAGGGCCTCAGGAGATAATTGTGAGTATAATAGCTTCCAGACCACATGCAAAAACGCTGTTGAGCACAAGCTGAAGTTGCTGCTTTAAATGCTTGAGTCTTTTTAAACTGAGTGTGAGTTTTAACTGTTTATCAGCTGGGAAATAATCGTTCTGTAAGTGATTCCAACGATATATTTCCTCTGTGCCATTGTTGTTATAGTGGTGACCATTTAGAATGGTTTTAAAAACTTGAGGTTTATGGTTATATTTATCGTTCTTGCCATGAACTGGCCTTTAAAGGTGCCATGTGTAAAAATTGAGGTAAAAATATCCAAAAAATTACCTATATGCGTCAAAAGAATGAGAAGAAATTAAGGGCAATGATGTCATTAAAAAAATGTCAAGTCATAGTGCTGCAGAGATATCAACCTTTATTAGCAGTAGCATTACTAGCCCCGGCCCGTCAGGTGTCGTAATACCAGTCTCGGCCATGGGAGGCGGTATGCGGGCAACTTAACCACCAGCCAACCTGGCGTACTTGAACCTGATGTCAATCGTGTGGAAAGTACAGGCCACTACTTCATTTCAGTTCAGGGAAGAGAGCGGACGGATGGCCGAAGCCCTTGGCCCCTTAAATGTATCTGATATGATAAAAATAGCTTTTTTTACCTGACCGGAAAAAGCGGAAGTGCCGGCGCCCGGCGACTGTGTCCCGTCCCGTCATAATAAAAGTCCCAGTTGCATAGTGCACGCACAAGTATCACACACATCTTTACTTTGCGAAATTTCTTCAGGCAAAAGAATGAGGGACCAGATGTGATATAATACGATGAAATACGGGAATAATGACAAGGAAATAAACATTCCTGCCAGCTAGCAAACTAACCATCCTTAAATAATTGCTTCTTAAAGAATTTGCTGCCACTACACTACATTTCAATATCACAAAGTTATCCATAAAAAAGGCTCTTTGGAAAACAGATTTTGAGGATGGTTTGTTTGAGACTTGAGGTTAAATTGAGGTTATCCTGTAAATTATTTCTAAACTTACCTTACTTGCTTTCTGGAATACCCCCTGATCTCAGTTTGAATCTTTATTCCTCAGACTCCACCCGCTGTTGTGATTCTATTGTAGCTGTGATCCGATTGGTCTCCACTGCTCTAGTGGGAGTGGCTACAGCAGCTGCTGTTTTTGTTCTGGTTTATGACATCAGATCCAAAAGAGCTGGAGAAGATCAAGCATGTATTCACACATCAGAAACCTAAGTGATGTCATTTCTCATATAAGTATCTTCATTTATGTTTAATGGCTTAAAAATTAATCTGCTGGTATCTGTCTGTCTGGGTTTTAGCTTTCAGCAGGGGCTATTATTAACTGAATGTCTATTTGATTGATTATTAAAAATGTAATATTTTCTTGTTATTATTACACATAATGTCTTCTACTGCTGGAGCTCCCTCTACTGGTTTAACAAACACTTTTATTATCTGTATTTTTTATTATTAATAGAATTCAATTCCGATGTATAATACACACAGATCTCACTTCTACTGCTGTATATCTGTCATATGTATTTTCTTGCCTTTATCAATAAAGTTTTCTCACTCAAGAGTCTCTCCATGTTTTATTACATTTATTATATCGAGCGCCTCCTGGAGGAATACAGACTTTATGTGTATTTGAAAGAGTTCAGCAGTGTGCCACATATAAGCATTATTAAAACATTGTTTTTAATTGTTTCATAGTTAATTAATTTTCTTTTTGTTTTTCTGACCACAATAATAGACACACATATCCCCCAGGTTTTCCTTTAACCTGAGAAAACACTGATTTGTGACACATTATAATCTACTTTGAGATCAAACATAAACACAACATATCGGTGCTTTATTTCCTCCATCAGGCAATGATAAAGTCTTTAAATCTCTCGTGTGATTTGTCTCTGTGTCTCATCTGTGGAGCAACACCTCCATCTAGTGACGTTATCAGGAGTTATTTGCTCAGTATCTTGTCTCTGACTCCGCTAGTTCTGTCTGATTGGTTTTTCTGTTCAGCTGGAGTGTCGTTTGCTTTCTCACTAAAGGATTTCTTCACAAACCTGGTATTCCCTTTACATTGAGAACACACAATTTCTCTTTTTGGACAGTAGTTTATGAAACTTGGCTGAACGGAGTTGTTGTTTTTTGGGTCTTGTCCTACCAGATCTTGGACCCCCATCTCAAGTTATGAATCTCAGTGATCAGCATAAAGTTTCTGCATATTGATCAGCATCACAAGCCCTTGTCTCCTGGTCACTGTGCAGTGTTGTAAAATCTGGCAGCTTCCCCTTGATGTTCCTATTGGAAAACATTTAAAGGGTTAGTTCACCCAAAAATGAAAATTATTTCATTAATTACTCACCCTCATGTCGTTGGACACCCGTAAGACCTTCGTTCATCTTCAGAACACAAATGAAGATATTTTTGTTGAAAGCTGAGAAAGGCTTCAGATAGGCCTCCATTGGCATTCAGTACATTCCAACTCACAAGACCCATAAAGGCACTAAAGACGTCGACACAAAGCCCATCTCACTACAGCGGCTGTAAAATAATGTTACAATGCAACGAGAATAGTTATTGTGCGCACAAATATCAAAATAACGACTTTATCCACCAAGTTATTGACGTGAACTCGACGCATGTGCGAGAATATGACGCAGATCCGCCGTTCATGACCCAGAAAAGGAGGAGCGAGACCGACACGGAAGACAATAACTTGGTGTATAAAGTCATTATTTAGATTTTTTTTGCACACAAAAACTATACTCGTCGCTTTTTCAAATGATTGTACACCCACTGTTGTGAGAAACTTTGTATCTATGTCTTTAGTGCCTTTTATGGGTGTGAGTGTGTGAAGTGGGAATGTACTGAATGCCAATGGAGGCCTTTCTGAAGCCTTTCTCAGCTTTCAACTAAAATATCTTCATCTGTTCTGAAGATGAACGAAGGTCTTACGGGTGTCCAACGACATGAGGGTGAGTAATTAATGAAATAATTTTCATTTTTGGGTGAACTAACCCTTTAAGCAGGGCATTTTCCAGTAGTATTGTGGTCAGTAGATCTGTAAATGCCTCTTTCCAGTCCATGGGATATTCATATGCCTTTAAATGCATCACCTCACTATTTGCATGTGTCCATTTTGGTGATGTCTTCACATGCTATTTCCCTTGTAAAACCGTTGCAATTGAGCAGAAATGAACTGTGGGCCACAGTCAGATCATGACGGTTGGAAACTTCCTCCAAGCTGTCAATGACTTTATCATCTGTAGTGGATTTGAGCTGTAGCGCAAACTCATAATAGCGGCTGTAACAATCAACAGCAACTAATATACTACTTTGGGTACAAGGGTACCTTTGGTACTCTACTTTTGGTACAGGGTACCTTTGGTACTCTACTTTTGGTACAGGGTGTAATGTATCCGAGGAGAGATTCTGCCAGGTCACTAATTGGCGTCCATGGCCTGATCCGACATGCCTCTCTGGGTCCTTATCCATGGCAGGCCACCGCACTTCACTTTGAAGATTTGGATATGAAGGGACTGTAGTAACACAATGCATGTCTCCCTTAAGACTAATTAGCCACACTGAACTCATTGGCAGTGTGAGTTTACAGACAGTGAATATCTGCACACATTCAGTCAGGCTCTGACATAACACGAGTGCTTTCTCCATTCTGTTCTTTAATTAATGACACCCCTATGTATACTGTCCTCGCGATGACCCTGACCTGTGGGTTCTTGTTAAATGAAGCAAGATTCCATCAACTTCTGTTTTTCTCTCACCCACAGACATTAACCCTTTCAGCGGTCGGGCCAATCCTCTATTATGAAGGCAACGTTCCCATGAACACTAGCTTGATCATTTGCCGTCCTCACATCCAAGCATTTGCTCAAAACAGCCTCTCGTAGCTGCTCAACTCTGAAGGCACAGTCTTTAGCAACTTTTCTAAGCCGTGTCACTTTTGTTTTCTTGTGATCTTCCTAAAGTGGGTGAGCAGTGTAATCCGTAGTGCATGAATATTAGTAATATAAAGATATCAGAGAACACTTTCATACACACAGTTATAGCAGGTGATCTGTTCCTGCTCCATAAACCATTAGAGAAACTCTGAAATCAGTCTGAGAGGAGAAACTATTGAGACATTTGATAAGAAATGAAGAACAAATGTCCTAAAGACAGAGGAGAGAGCAGAGCCAAACACTCACAGGATCTCAGGACAAGATCAAACTGTTGAGTTTTTAACATATTATTGGTTTATTTCTGTTGAAAGTGACACGTTTGACTTCTTGGAAGTTAAGGCATAGTGAAGTTTAAAGTGTCAAACTGATGTTCAGTGAGAAAAAAAAGTGCTAAAAATGTTGTTGATGAATGATGACACTGCAGTCGTTTTAGCTGACGGTAGTTTCACTTCGCCACACAGCAGCTTCCCGTCACCACGTCTGTCATTTTATTACAAGAAACAGTTTTGAAGAGTTTGTCTTGGACTGAAAATGTTTCTCAGATTAGTTTTGCTCTGTTCGTGTTTGTGGCGTCTGGATGGTGAGTTTTAAATGTGTTTTTATGGCTTCAGTTGTTTCTGTTCTGGTATCATGTGATAAATTCCTGGTAAAATGAGTCAGAGAAGATTAACATTCACTGTTATTCTCATACACTGTAAAAAAAAAAAAAAAAAATCAGGCACCAATTGAAATTTTCGAGTGACTTGATCACATCAAATTTTTTGAAAAATGTAGATGTGATCAGTCACTAGAAAATGTTCAATTGGAGAAATTTCAAATTTGTTATATATATATATATACATATATATACAGTGTATAGAAATATTGAATCTGTGATTTTTACATTGTTTAAATTCAGTTTTTTTAGTGATTAAGTTAAATAAATTTGAACCTCCAATACCCCAAATAATAAGCTTGAATGTGACATTCTTGATAGCATGTCTCTTTTTATTTACTTATTGGGCCATATAAAACTCTACACAAATATAAAAGTGAAGCTTCATCAAACCAAGTGATTTTAAAGCTTTAATCTGTGAAAAACTCTGTTCTTCAGGAGTGTTTGGTGTTAATGGTGTTTGGCCAGTGTCAGTGCGAGAGGGAGATTCAGTCACTCTAAACTCTGGTTTCACTGAAGTAAAGGGTGATGAGATTCAGTGGAAGTTTGGATATTTAATCACTTTAATCGCTAAAATCAATAAACGAGCCGACAGCTTCACTGTATATGATGATGTTCTTGATGGGAGATTCAGAGACAGACTGAAGCTGGACAATCAAACTGGATCTCTGACCATCACAGACATCACAATGAAACATGCTGGATATTATAAAATAGTGACCAACTATGCAAGAAAAAGTTTCGATCTCTCAGTCTATGGTGAGTTCATTATTTATTTCACCTATTTTAATCAACACAGATACAATTATTAATACAATCTCCAGTGTTGTATACTCGAGACTCGGACCAATTTAGTGGCCTGTCAACATTTGAGTGTCTTTACTCGCAGTTTATGAGGACATGATTCGGTTTATGGACTATTGTATGCGACTAAACCTTAGCAGTAGCAAGCAAAACGATTTTGCACGTCAGACTAGTGTAACGTTATACATAGAACAACCATGGAGTAACCGTTAGCGCATTTGAATGACGAAGCATGCTTTGTTAGAACCTCCCCTAGGTTTATGTTTGGGTGGTTTCCAATAATCAAACTGACACCTATATTGGTCAGCTAAACAAATGTATTTAAACACACACCATAGTTTGCATGCTCCATTGATAAATTAACTAACGTTATACATGATCATGTTGTTTACTGATGTTTACTTCCGCGACGTTAGCCAACAACAGACATTTGAAGCAGTTTTACTCACCGGCTGCTTCCAAAGCAGGACCGTGAACCTTTATCGCTGGGACCGCTCCGTCAAAAACACACTTCTTTGGTAAGTTAACTGTTGATTTTGTGAAGTCCTGACAGTAGAGTCCGTGGAGATCCACTTTTGCGACCGAAGCGTATGTTGTGACGCTTCCCGTCATTTCTGCGTTCAAATCGGTTCAAATGCAGCGCTGCCGTCCCGGAATGCTGTGCTGAAGCGTTGAAGTCGCTTGATGTCACCCATAGGAATAAATTGGAGCGCGGCGCGACAGACGTGTTGCACGGACGACTGGATCTGCACCTGAGAGCAGTGTGGGTGGCGTGCATCTAGTCACGCGCGCACCTTTCCGAAGAGCCCGTACGGCCCATACAAGGACCTTCAGCTTTATCGACGTCAAGCCGACCCATACTCGAAAAGAACTCTCCGAAACTTTTGAGAAACCGGAAGGAGTATTTTTAACACAGAAATACTCCATCAAACGTCCAACATTAGTTTTCGAAACTTTGTCTATGTTTAGGATGGGAATCCAAGTCTTTAACAGTGTAAAAAGCTCAGTATGCATGAAACAGCATTCCCCCCCCCCCATCCCATAATATCCGTCATCACTCACATTAATGCGCGACGAAGATTAACTGCACAATGTGTGTAAACCTCCAATACAACTATAAATTAATTATTTAATCACAATTCACAAATAATCTCTCTATCAAGTGACTGTGTCTATAGTATAATACACAAATTTTACACAACATTAAAATATTATTTTCAAATAAACTTTTATATGTATTATTATTTTAAATTATTATTGCCCCTGGTTCAGTAATGAACTCTTGTAATAAAGTAGCAGTGGCTGGGACAGATTTTTAGTATCACCTCAAGACCCGATCTAATCCTGTTTACATGAAATAAGCTCCTGAGCAGTTTAAGCTAACGGACCTGTTGCTATGACAGCAAGCCCAGGATGAGCGTTGAAGAACCAAACAATCCGAGATCAAGCCAAATCGTCAACAATCAAATCCAGATAACTGAGTTAGCCACAGTTAGCTTTTGGTCTTGTCATGGAATCAATATTGACTTGTACTCGAACATTTTAGGAATTTGACTTGTTCTCGAGTCCTATTCAAAATATTTCATGATTATTACTGTATGTCAATAATTCTTTAAATTGATGTTTGATTGACAGTCACTCTGTGCACAACCTCTGTAACTAAAAAGTTAATTAAATTGAATTCTAATGTTTTTTGTGGATTTTCTCTGGTCTCAGTCTCAACTCGGACACGATCCTCTCCGAACTTGGACTTGACCCTCTCTGAACTCGGTCTCAACTCTCTCTGAACTCGGTCTCAACCCTCTCTGAACTCGGTCTTGAATCGGATTCAACCCTCTCTGAACTCGGTCTTGACTCGGACTTGACCCTCTCTGAACTCTGTCTTGACTCAGTCTCAACCCTCTCTGAACTCGGTCTTGAATCGGATTCAACCCTCTCTGAACTCGGTCTTGACTCGGACTTGACCCTCTCTGAACTCTGTCTTGACTCAGTCTCAACCCTCTCTGAACTCGATCTCAACTCGAACTCGACCCTCTCTGAACTCGATCTCAACTCGAACTCAACCCTCTCTGAACTCGGACTCGACCCTCTCTGAACTCGGACTCGACCCTCTCTGAACTCGGACTCGACCCTCTCTGAACTCGGACTCGACCCTCTCTGAACTCGGACTCAACTCGGACTCGACCCTCTCTGAACTCGGACTCAACTCGGACTCGACCCTCTCTGAACTCGGTCTCGGACTCAACTCTCTCTGAACTCGGTCTCAGCCCTCTCTGAACTCTGTCTTAAATCGGACTTGACCCTCTTTGAATTCGGTCTCGACTCGGACTTGACCCTCTGTGAATTCAGTCTTGACTCGGACTTGACTCTCTCTGAACTCGGTCTTGACTCGGACTTGACCCTCTCTGAACTCGGTCTTGACTCGGTCTCAACCCTCTCTGAACTCGGACTCGACTTGGACTCGATCCTCTCTGAACTATGTCTCGGACTCAACTCTCTCTGAACTCGGTCTCAACTCTCTTTGAATTCGGTCTTGACTCAGACTTGACTCTCTCTGAACTCGTTGTCGACTCGGACTTGACCCTCTCTGAACTCGGCCTTGACTCGGACTTGACCCGCTCTGAACTCGGTCTCGAATTTGCTTCTGTTGATTCATGAAAGTATTAATTTCCAGTTTAGACTTTAAGCTATTTATTTTTGTAAACCATCAAATCATCTTATTCTGTGATGAACCCTCTTTCTGTTTGTTCTGTGTGTGTTTGGTGTTTCAGGAGTGAAGGAAATATCCGTAGAGGAGGGAGATTCAGTCACTCTAGACAATGATCTCACTGAAATGAACAATGAGGATCGGATTCAGTGGAGTTTTGAAAATGGATCTGTAATCGCTGAATACAATAAATGGGCCAACAAAATCACTGTATTTGATGATGTTCTTGATGGGAGATTCAGAGACAGACTGAAGCTGGACAATCAAACTGGATCTCTGACCATCACAAACATCACAACCACAGACTCTGGAGTTTATAAACTTGACATCAACTATATGCAGATGATTTTCACTCTCACTGTCTACGGTAAGTCCCTTTTTATTCTGCAAATTTCTGTAGCCTTATTTAATTGCTCGCAGTAACACTGACCAATGGCGATCAAGCGTGCAAAATATGGCGGGTGGGGGCTTCCCCACACTATATATAGTGGCGCTTGAACATTATTCTTTGATGTTCTTGACTGAAGCAACTTGATATTGTAAGATCACGAGTTAGGTGACATGGCGGTATACGAAATGTCTCATTCCCACATCTCAGAGAACCAAGGTTTCGTAAGTAATAGGAGACGCTCCCTTTCGATTCGGTTTGACATTACGTTTGTATGAACATCATTCATTTAGAATCGTTTAGCTTTCAGGCAACCTTCTGCAAGAAGCCTAACATCAAGCAAGACTTACTCCCCATGATCTACACACTGCAGCGTATAGCCTCATCTCTCACCCCACTCCATACCGAGCCCGTCTGGAAAAGTGGTTCCTCTATTCGGACTGCAGCCGAGAGAGCATCCCATGAAGGGACTGCTCACTTATTTTTTTTTTCGAGAGGTGCAAAATTTAAAAAGGCCCAATCCTTTTTCTACCTCTTAGCCTTCTCTTACCCCCTCATTTTGCTTGTTCATGTGATGGGATAGCCCTTACGAAAATGAACTGTGTTTTTATTATAGTAAGTAGTAACCATGTTTTTTTGGCTAATTGATTACCATTTATTTAGCCCCAGTTTTACCACAAATACCATGGTTAAACTATGGTTAGAGGAGCAAAGCCATGGTTAATTTGTGGTTACCATGTTTTTTTTTTGGTTCTATTTGTAGTAAAACCATGGTTCATTTTCATGAGGGAGGGGTGTCTCGATTCATATCCGTACCAGAATTTAATAAACAGAGAACAGCTTGGCCCAATAGAAAAGCAGCTCCACCAGTCTTGTATGTTCTGTATTTCTGTAGGCTATGGCCTTAGGAAACTCAAAGGCTCATAGATTTTCAAACTGAAAACTAGCACCGTTTTCTTAAGCCCAAATACAGCACAAAACTATGGAGCCCCTGAAGGGACGTGGTGGAAAAGAAATGAGGATGGGAGGAATTTTTTCCCCCTGATCTTTTGCGTTCCCTCACAAAGATAATGTCCCGGTGGCCATTTCAAACAGCTCAGTAAATTAATGAAGCGGTCAGTTTTATTTTGAACTTGGACTTAAGTATAAAGAAATACAGTCAGTCCTTATATTGCCGCCTTAGCTATTTTTGCAGAGGGAATGCAAAAGATTGTCCATGTCCCTTTAGAGGCTCTTACAATACTAAACAATCCAGTGAGTAATCTGTTAGACGTGATATGTGCACTTCATCACTGTTCATACTGGTTAAATGTTACAGGACACTAATAAATGAAATGGGGTATGATGACGTATGATGATGTGTAATGATGTAGTAGTGGTATCTATTTCATAGGGTGCGTGTGCTGCTCAACGACAGGCTCAGGCCTAGTCCACGCGAAAAGTTTTTTTTTCCCTCCTCTGTTTAAAGAAAATTGCGTCCACATGAAAATGCAAAACACGCTATGAAGCACTGTCAAGAGCATGCCAAATAAACAGGTGGCAATATAACCCTAACTGTAAAGGCATGTTGGCCAATCAGAAGCATGGAAAATTTTTATTGCCAGTTCTGGTTCTGATGCAACAAGCCAAAATCTCTGTCCACACGTGTTGTCATGTTCACTGTCCACGCGACAACACTGCAACCAGCGTTTCTTAAAATCCTCATCCTGGGAGGAGTTAAAAAAAAAACATTTGTTTTCAGTGTTGCTCTCTGAACTCGTTGTCGACTCGGACTTGACCCGCTCTGAACTCGGTCTCGAATTTGCTTCTGTTGATTCATGAAAGTATTAATTTCCAGTTTAGACTTTAAGCTATTTATTTTTGTAAACCATCAAATCATCTTAATCTGTGATGAACCCTCTTTCTGTTTGTTCTGTGTGTGTTTGGTGTTTCAGGAGTGAAGGAAATATCCGTAGAGGAGGGAGATTCAGTCACTCTAGACAATGATCTCACTGAAATGAACAATGAGGATCGGATTCAGTGGAGTTTTGAAAATGGATCTGTAATTGCTGAATACAATAAATGGGCCAACAAAATCACTGTATTTGATGATGTTCTTGATGGGAGATTCAGAGACAGACTGAAGCTGGACAATCAAACTGGATCTCTGACCATCACAAACATCACAACCACAGACTCTGGAGTTTATAAACTTGACATCAACTATATGCAGATGATTTTCACTCTCACTGTCTACGGTAAGTCCCTTTTAATTCCGCAAATTTCTGTAGCCTTATTTAATTGCTCGCAGTAACACTGACCAATGGCGATCAAGCGTGCAAAATATGGCGGGTGGGGGCTTCCCCACACTATATATAGTGGCGCTTGAACATTATTCTTTGATGTTCTTGACTGAAGCAACTTGATATTGTAAGATCACGAGTTAGGTGACATGACAGTATACGAAATGTCTCATTCCCACATCTCAGAGAACCAAGGTTTCGTAAGTAATAGGAGACGCTCCCTTTCGATTCTCAGTCTCAACTCGGACACGATCCTCTCCGAACTTGCACTTGACCCTCTCTGAACTCGGTCTCAACTCTCTCTGAACTCGGTCTCAACCCTCTCTGAACTCGGTCTTGAATCGGATTCAACCCTCTCTGAACTCGGACTCGACTCGGACTCGACCCTCTCTGAACTCGGACTCAACTCGGACTTGACCCTCTCTGACCTCGGACTCAACTCGGACTCGACCCTCTCTGAACTCGGTCTCGGACTCAACTCTCTCTGAACTCGGTCTCAGCCCTCTCTGAACTCTGTCTTAAATCGGACTCGACCCTCTTTGAATTCGGTCTCGACTCGGACTTGACCCTCTCTGAATTCAGTCTTGACTCGGACTTGACTCTCTCTGAACTCGGTCTTGAATCGGACTCGGCCCTTTCTGAACTTGGTCTGGAATCGATAGTCCCATTCAAAATATTTTATGATTATTACTGTATATCAATAATTCTTTAAATTCTTTAAATTAAACTCTCTGAACTCGGTCTCAACTCTCTCTGAACTCGGTCTCAACCCTTTCTGAACTCGGTCTTGAATCGGATTCAACCCTCTCTGAACTCGGTCTTGACTCGGTCTCAACCCTCTCTGAACTCGGACTCGACTTGGACTCGATCCTCTCTGAACTCGGTCTGGGACTCAACTCTCTCTGAACTCGGTCTCAACTCTCTCTGAACTCGGTCTTGACTCGGACTCTATCCTCTCTGAACACGGTCTTGAATCGGACTCGACCCTCTTTGAATTCGGTCTTGACTCGGTCTCAACCCTCTCTGAACTCGGACTCGACTTGGACTCGATCCTCTCTGAACTCGGTCTGGGACTCAACTCTCTCTGAACTCGGTCTCAACTCTCTCTGAACTCGGTCTTGACTCGGACTCTATCCTCTCTGAACACGGTCTTGAATCGGACTCGACCCTCTTTGAATTCGGTCTTGACTCAGACTTGACTCTCTCTGAACTCGTTGTCGACTCGGACTTGACCCTCTTTGAATTCGGTCTCGACTCGGACTTGACCCTCTGTGAATTCAGTCTCGACTCGGACTTGACTCTCTCTGAACTCGGTCTTGACTCGGACTTGACCCTCTCTGAACTCGGTCTTGACTCGGTCTCAACCCTCTCTGAACTCGGACTCGACTTGGACTCGATCCTCTCTGAACTCGGTCTGGGACTCAACTCTCTCTGAACTCGGTCTCAACTCTCTCTGAATTCGGTCTTGACTCGGACTCTATCCTCTCTGAACACGGTCTTGAATCGGACTCGACCCTCTTTGAATTCGGTCTTGACTCAGACTTGACTCTCTCTGAACTCGTTGTCGACTCGGACTTGACTCTCTCTGAACTCGGCCTTGACTCGGACTTGACCCGCTCTGAACTCGGTCTCGAATTTGCTTCTGTTGATTCATGAAAGTATTACTTTCCAGTTTAGACTTTAAACTATTTATTTTTGTAAACCATCAAATCATCTTAATCTGTGATGAACCCTCTTTCTGTTTGTTCTGTGTGTGTTTGGTGTTTCAGGAGTGAAGGAAATATCCGTAGAGGAGGGAGATTCAGTCACTCTAGACAATGATCTCACTGAAATGAACAATGAGGATCGGATTCAGTGGAGTTTTGAAAATGGATCTGTAATTGCTGAATACAATAAATGGGCCAACAAAATCACTGTATTTGATGATGTTCTTGATGGGAGATTCAGAGACAGACTGAAGCTGAACAATCAAACTGGATCTCTGACCATCACAAACATCACAACCACAGACTCTGGAGTTTATAAACTTGACATCAACTATATGCAGATGATTTTCACTCTCACCGTCTACGGTAAGTCCCTTTTAATTCTGCAAATTTCTGTAGCCTTATTTAATTGCTCGCAGTAACACTGACCAATGGCGATCAAGCGTGCAAAATATGGCGGGTGGGGGCTTCCCCACACTATATGTAGTGGCGCTTGAACATTATTCTTTGATGTTCTTGACTGAAGCAACTTGATATTGTAAGATCACGAGTTAGGTGACATGGCGGTATACGAAATGTCTCATTCCCACATCTCAGAGAACCAAGGTTTCGTAAGTAATAGGAGACGCTCCCTTTCGATTCGGTTTGACATTACGTTTGTATGAACGTCATTCATTTAGAATCGTTTAGCTTTCAGGCAACCTTCTGCAAGAAGCCTAACATCAAGCAAGACTTACTCCCCATGATCTACACACTGCAGCGTATAGCCTCATCTCTCACCCCACTCCATACCGAGCCCGTCTGGAAAAGTGGTTCCTCTATTCGGACTGCAGCCGAGAGAGCATCCCATGAAGGGACTGCTCACTTTTTTTTTTTTCCGAGAGGTGCAAAATTTAAAAAGGCCCAATCCTTTTTCTACCTCTTAGCCTTCTCTTACCCCCTCATTTTGCTTGTTCATGTGATGGGATAGCCCTTACGAAAATGAACTGTGTTTTTATTATAGTAAGTAGTAACCATGTTTTTTTGGCTAATTGATTACCATTTATTTAGCCCCAGTTTTACCACAAATACCATGGTTAAACTATGGTTAGAGGAGCAAAGCCATGGTTAATTTGTGGTTACCATGTTTTTTTTTGTGGTTCTATTTGTAGTAAAACCATGGTTCATTTTCATAAGGGAGGGGTGTCTCGATTCATATCCGTACCAGAATTTAATAAACAGAGAACAGCTTGGCCCAATAGAAAAGCAGCTCCACCAGTCTTGTATGTTCTGTATTTCTGTAGGCTATGGCCTTAGGAAACTCAAAGGCTCATAGATTTTCAAACTGAAAACTAGCACCGTTTTCTTAAGCCCAAATACAGCACAAAACTATGGAGCCCCTGAAGGGACGTGGTGGAAAAGAAATGAGGATGGGAGGAATTTTTTCCCCCTGATCTTTTGCGTTCCCTCACAAAGATAATGTCCCGGTGGCCATTTCAAACAGCTCAGTAAATTAATGAAGCGGTCAGTTTTATTTTGAACTTGGACTTAAGTATAAAGAAATACAGTCAGTCCTTATATTGCCGCCTTAGCTATTTTTGCAGAGGGAATGCAAAAGATTGTCCATGTCCCTTTAGAGGCTCTTACAATACTAAACAATCCAGTGAGTAATCTGTTAGACGTGATATGTGCACTTCATCACTGTTCATACTGGTTAAATGTTACAGGACACTAATAAATGAAATGGGGTATGATGACGTATGATGATGTGTAATGATGTAGTAGTGGTATCTATTTCATAGGGTGCGTGTGCTGCTCAACGACAGGCTCAGGCCTAGTCCACGCGAAAAGTTTTTTTTTCCCTCCTCTGTTTAAAGAAAATTGCGTCCACATGAAAATGCAAAACACGCTATGAAGCACTGTCAAGAGCATGCCAAATAAACAGGTGGCAATATAACCCTAACTGTAAAGGCATGTTGGCCAATCAGAAGCATGGAAAATTTTTATTGCCAGTTCTGGTTCTGATGCAACAAGCCAAAATCTCTGTCCACACGTGTTGTCATGTTCACTGTCCACGCGACAACACTGCAACCAGCGTTTCTTAAAATCCTCATCCTGGGAGGAGTTAAAAAAAAAACATTTGTTTTCAGTGTTGCGTTTGCATGTGGACCAACGGCCAAAGTGCACAAAAAAATGATGAGGTTTTGAAAATGGTGTGTTCCAAAACAATGACAAAATTCACATTTTTATAAGCATTCAAAACTTACAGCCTCTTACTTTCATTAAAATGATTCACAGATTTGTATGACTTTACTGTTGGCTCTAGTCTAGACTAGAGACACGAGAGCTCAGAGAGGATCATATGCGTGAGTCGGCGCAGAAAATAAAACATATCGGACCCATTTAAATTCTGCACAGAGTGCTGTATTTCAAAGCGATATGGAGGAAAACTGCAGCTTTACCAAACAGAAAGGCTCTAGTCAAACTGTGGTATTAATAATATGTTTCAAAAAAGGGGAGGAGCTGATAACTGCTGAAGCACGTTTGGGGGAAATTATGTCAACACGTTGAATAATGCTGCGCGTTTAAAGGTACCTTAGTGGGACTTTAAGTTAAGGGGTTCACCAAGGGAGATGAACTTGCGGCTTCGGTTTTGCGTCTAGCAAAATACTTTCTTCTGTGTGTAGACAAAAGAAGAAGAGGAAGTATAATGATGTGCTTCTTCTTACCGGCTGTTTCCATGGTGAATCATTGTGTTGTCGCTCTGTTGAGAATGTGTGTTAACCGGGAACATACTCTGAGTTGGCTGAACCCCCGGACTCGTTTTTGGAACCAGCATACCTCGAGTAAGCAAGATTTGGGTTAATCAACCGAGAGTTCAGGGTATATGTGACGGTAAGTTATCCTTGCTTTCTGGAATACCCCCTTGATCTCAGTTTGATGTATTCATTCCTCAGAATCCACCGACTGTTGTGGTTCAACTGAAGCTGTGATCCGATTGGTCCTCGCTGCTCTGGTGGGCGTGGCTACTGTCATTATTCTGGTTTATGACATCAGATCTAGAAGAGCTGAACAAGATCAAGCTCATATTCACACATCAGGTACATGATTCATGATGAAATTTCTCACAATGATTTTTCATGGGTATTTGAGATTTGATAAATTATGCCTTTATCTGTTTATTTTTCAGGAACTATGGAGCAGAACACTGAACTTTAAAGGTTCTTTAAGTGTGTTTTTTTCTTAATAAATACTGATGATTAATTTGAACTTCTGCTATCTTTCAGTTTCAGATTTAAAAAATAAAATATTTTTTTTTTTAAAAAGATACACCGATCTCACCTCTACTGCTGTTTATCTGTCATATGTATTTTCTTGCCTTTATCAAAAAAGTTTTCTCACTGAGGTTCAAGAGTCTTAAGGGTTAATTCAACAAAAGGGACTTAAGGGTTAATTCAACAAAAAATGCAAAGCATTGGTGCCACTCGCAGTTCAAAATGCGGCATTTGGCAGAGCCAAACACTCGCAGGATCTCATGACAAGATCAAACTGTTGCTTTAAGATGTTTTTATACATTATGGGTTGAAAATGAAAAGGATTTAATTTTCTGTTGAAAGTGACATCATTGATCTACAGGAAGTTGAGGTGACTGGAGCTCAAAGTGTAAATGTTCAGAGGATTTATCAGAAGGAAAGATCTTGATATTTGGTTATTTTAGCTGACGGTGGAGTTTCACGTCTTCACATCAGCACATCTGTCATTTTGCCAGCAGCCATATCACCCTGTAGCCCAAGACTGGTTTCCCACTGAAGCTAAGCTGGGCTGAGCCTGGTCAGTACCTGGATGGGAGAACAACTGGGAAAACCAGGTAGCTGCTGGTAGAGGTGTTAGTGAGGCCAGCAGGGGGCGCTCACCCTGTGGTCTGTGTGGGTCCTAACTAGTGATCGACCGATATTGATTTTTTTATTACCGATTATTTGCATGTTTATGTGCCGATAACCGATATAGAACTGATATGTACTTATTGTGTTATTTCTGTCTTTTACAATTACAGCTACATCACTGAACTGAGCTTTTTAAACACTGTAATTTTTGAAGTTTCACTTACATACAGAACAATTTACATCAATAAATAGTCAGAATTGTTTTTTTTTTAAATACAGTGCAAAGTCTTTTTAACATTAATGCTGTTTTACCTTTTTATTTATAAATACAGACAAATTAACAACAGGCAAAATACATTTATAAAGTCTAATGTTTTCAAATGGAGAACATAAATGAGAGTCGAGTCTCAACTCCCCATAACTATGAGCATAATTATAAGCATTCATTTTAAACTACAGTTTTAAAAGTGTTTAATAGACTAAAGAGTGAATATTCTCTGGATTATGCAAACATTGTAAAAGCTGATGTATTTGCTGGTTTGTTTATGTCAATCTCCTCTAGTACGGTATCAAAATGAATGTTTGTGTCAGTCTCTGAATTATGCTGATGACAGGCTGCTGTTTTCATCTCTGCGTTTAACACTCGTCTCGCGGAGATAGGCTTAATAATTCATTTTCACGGAGCTGTAATTAATTTGATGTTTATTATAAAACAACGAAATGTTATGTAAGGGATAATGTCCACCCAGCCGGTTGTTATCTCAGAATAAACCCCTTCAGAGTGATCAGGACCCCGAGGCGAAGCAGAGCATCACTCTGAAGGGGTTTATTCTGCGATAACAACCGGCTGGGTGGACATTATCCCGCTTATTACACGGCTACTAGTCTCAAATAAATAATTATTAGACACAAAATATTGTCTCGAGATTAAATATTTAGATTAAATATATAGCTCTTACGCAAAGCTTCCGCGAAGGAAAACAGTTCCAACCTGCTTTAAGCCTTTATCTATTGCTGCTAAATGTTGAAAATGAATGCTGAAAGGGTTAGTTCAGCCAAAAATGAAACCAAGTCTATGATTTACTCACCCTCAAGTCATTATAGGTGTTTATGACATTCTTCTGTCAGACAAATACAATCAGAGTTATATTTAAAAAGTCCAGGCTAGCGTTAATCCCAGCAGTAGTTGGAGCTGTTTCTGAAGTCCATAAAAAATGCAGCTGTCCGTCAAATAACGTGCTCCACACGACTCCGATGGGTTAATAGAGCCTTCTGATTCCAATCGATGCGTTGTGTAAGAAAAAAATCTATATTAAAAACGTTATAAAGGAAACCTGCCTTGAAGTCTTCCATTGTAACCCACGGCTGTTTAAGCCACAAGATGGCGCCAGCGTTAAGCACAGAAGTAGCACCGGTCAAGATATCTCGTAGTACCCGGATGAGCGGCTGTTATCTGGAAATAACGTACCGCTGGAATGCGCGATTGACCAATCAGAATCAAGTATTTCACAGAGCCGTGTAATAAATAATGTTAAATGTTATATAGCAGACGTTAATATAATTTAAGGAGTTTTAACCGAGTCGGTCTTGTTTACATGTACAGTGACTAGCCTATGCTGGAACAACAACTCGGTGAGAGTGCGGCTGAACGCGACTGAGCATAAACACAGAGAGAGAGAGTTTGGTGCTTTTATTTCTAACATGCTCTCATTCGTGGCGTAATAATTAATTTTCACGGAGCTGTAATTAATTAGATGTTTATTATATAAATGTTATATAGCAGACGTTAATATAATTTAAGGAGTTTTAAACGAGTCGGTCTTGTTTACATGGTGATCTAGCCTATATGCTAGAGCAACAACTCGGTGAGAGAACGGCTGAATGCGACTGAGAATAAACACAAAGAGAGAAATAAGCTTGGCGCTTTTATTTCCAACATGCTCTCATTCATGGCTGTTTTATTTCATCCATGTGAAGTTGCATCTTTATTGTGACATGATGACGGATTACCTGACTGACTCCGTCAGTGAGTTCGTCTCTAGCGCCAAGTTTAAACTACCTATACATATCAACATCTTATTTGAGGTTATCTTAATTTTACATAACTGTTATGTTAAACAAAGTTGATTAATTAAGGGATGCAGGTTATTTTACCTCTGAACACAGCTGTTGATAATCTCCCTTCAGACGCAGTTCTTTAATGGTGTGCTTGTATGCAATTCTCAAAACGTCCACAAGATGCCGCCATTTATCGGAAAATCCGATATTACAAAACCGATACCCGATTATGGGAAATGCTTAAATATCGGGAATCCGATATATCGGTCGATCACTAGTCCTAACGTCCTAGTATATTGAAGGGGACACTATACTGTCAAAGAGCACCGTCTTTCAGATGAGACATTAAACCGAGGTCCTGACTCTCTGTGGTCGTTAAAAATCCCATGGCACTTCTCGAAAAGAGTACGGGTGCAACCCTGGTTTCCTGGCCAAATTCCCTCGAATGGCCCTTACCAATCATGGCCTCCTAATAATCCCCATCCACTAAATTGGCTCTATCCCCCTCTCTCCTCTCCACCTATCGCTGGTGTGTGGTGACACCGTTGTACTGTGGCTGCCGTCTCATCATCCAAGTGGACGCTGCACACTGGTGGTGGTTGAGGAGAGACCCCTGACATGAGTGTGAAGCGCTTTGGGTGTACAGTAGTACATATGAAAGCACTATATAAATGCCTCATTCAATCATTTATTCATTCATTTTAGAAGAGTTTGTCTTTTCATATTTGTCACGTTGATTGTTCACGTTTGTTCCTCATGTTATCCTTACATAAACTTTTCACGTTGTTCACTGCATATTGAGTCTCCATTTATCTGAACTTCCTGACAAGCGTTAGTTTTAGTGTGACATTAAAAAAATTAAAAAATATATATAAATACATACAAACCCTATTCCAAAACAGTTGGGACACTGTACAAATTGTGAATAAAAACAGAATGCAATGATGTGGAAGTTTCAAATTTCAATTTCATATTCAGAATACAACACAGATGACATATCAAGTGTTTAAACTGAGAAAATGTATAATTTAAAGGGGGAAAAAAACAGGGTTTTAAATTTCATGGCATCAACACATCTCAAAAAAGTTGGGACAAGGCCATGTTTAATTAGCCTGGCTCCGCTCTCCTACGTATTTTAATTTTCCTTCAGTACTCTGTCTTGGACTGCGGTATATTCTTCGCTTTTCTCCAAACAAATTTTAACTGGTCCAACCAGCGTCATGAACAGACAGAGTGGCTGAGAACGATGACGTTGATGTTGTGCGCTAGTTTGAGTTGTAGTTCAGTAATGACAGCGGTGGAGAAAGATGCAAGAGAAGCCGTTCATTCCACTGCATGAAAAGTGGGATTTTCGTCAGTAAGCGGCACTGTAGATTGTCGTGGAAGATCAGGTTTACGACTGCACACAGCAGTTTGCAGGCGACACCGAAAACTGCCGTGAATTGTCAGAAATTGATGTGGGCCTTGCTTGGCAGTTGTCCCCCCCAAGACCCCCCAAGGAAATTCAAGCCATTCCAGCAAGGCGCCGCCCAGAGCTGCTATTCATATGCTAATTAGAGCCATTAGCGCCGGCGCCAGCATGCCTCCGCAAGCTCCACATACGTCATGGTTCGTTTCCGTCAATATGTGGCACAGACGAACGCAATGTTCACAGGCTGTAAACTGACGTTAATTGTCGAAAATCAGGGAGATTTCCGGCCGTTTACGGGGACGAAAATCCCACTTTTCATGCAGTGTTCCGTTGTAACACCGCTGTTGAATATCCCGAAGTTAAAGCCGGAGCAAGAACAATCTTTGCTGGGGTTTATTGGTTTCCTTGATGTTGTAGCCCTCCTCCCCACAGAGTTCAGGAAAACTTCCAGCTCGCTCCGTTAGTGGCGAAGGAGTTGGCTGAACCCTATTTGGACGATAATTGTTTCTCGTGGGGTCGGAAGGTATTATCATCATTTACAGTCCCTTTTTAATAAGCCTTTTTCTTGTTTCCAGAAAAATTAATAGGGAAAAAGTGAATGAGAAGGAGGGTAGTGAAGGACGTCCCGGGTCACTAAAGACCTTTAGGGTTAAAAAAGCATAAGGAAACAAATGGAAGCAAATTACCATTTTGTGATACAAGGCTAGTTTTATATCTGCGTATTGTAACATGTTGTCAAGGACATACATGCATTTATTATTATATATTGTGTTTTTGACAGGATGATAAAGAGGATCATGTAGAGTATGCTAATGTCGCCTTGAGAAGAGGATCAAACTTCGAGTACCAGACCAGCGGTGTGATCACTTTCACTGGAACCTCTTTAGTTTCCTCTGAGTAGTTCCTATGTAGTTTCCTTTCGTTTGAGTTTCGGGAGTTGATAGTCAGTGATGGACTAATGAAATTCTCTCTTAAAGAATGTGCCCATACAAGCTTTACAGAAAATCATGATGTTGATGTTTATAGTATCTTCATGCTGTGTAGTCACATTTTTCAGATTAGAGCTGTGCGGTTATATACTTTACATTTGCTTTTTTTGATCTACGCAAGTATACTTATAAATCCAACTTTATATAAGAAGCTGGCTGACAATACTTACATTTTACAGCAAAAAAACAAAAAAACCAAGCAGTATATTCAATATACAAATGCTATCAAGCTATTATTGTATGATGGCTGTTAATAATTTCTTTAGTTTCATTTTTTGGGGGGGTTTGGGGGGTATGTAACTGGCTCGTAATGATACGGGAACAACTTTTGGTGCAATATAGCACCATATCTTTAAAGATGCTCTACCGCAGTGGTTCTCAAATGGTGGTATGTGAAGGCACTCCAGGGGGTACGTGAGATTTTAAAATATTCATATATTTAAAAAGTAGCATCCATGCAAAAATCCTTTAAAAATAATTATTTTAATAAATATTTCAGGAAAATATACGTATAAGCTCATAAAATGAATTTTATATTCAGTAGGCTATTCAATTTCATTATCTTAGAAACCCAGAGTTTCCCCTATAACAGGATGGTTTGACCCAACCTGTCATATGGCGCTTGGCATCACCTGTCAATCACTTAGATCAATGATGGAGTCGTAGTTGAAGCATAGCAGCACCCTCAAAATGTGATTTTTTTTTTTTTTGTTGTTGTGAATTTTGTATGTGTTTATCTGTTCCAAAGTTTACGGCACAGTGCTCTGTTTTAAGTCTTCTTTTTTTTCAACCAAATATGCTTTGCGCTGGTTAGGGGGTACATCACTGAAAAAAGGTTGAGAACCACTGCTCTACAGCACCTTTGAAAAATGGTGCTATGTAGAACTCATAAGAAGTGCCAAATCACATTTTATTTCTTCATCAAAAATGGTGCTAAACAGCACCAACTGTGGTTCTTTGGTTTGTAAAGAACCTTTAAAGGGGCTTAACAGGTTCTTTGTATGGCAGTGGTGCTATATAACACCTTTACCACCCCAAAGAACCCCAACAAAAACGCTGAAGAAACATACAGGTGGTTAACAGGTTCTGTATATGGTAGCAGTGCTATATAACACCTAAGTCATCCCGAAGAACCACCGAAGCACCAAAATTTGGTGCTATACAGAACATAAAGTGGTTCCCCATATGATTACGAGCCAAAGAACCACTTTTAGTAAAATATAGCACCATTTTTAGACTGTAGCAACACTGCTAACAAATGAATGTTTCCACATTACAATTAAGTGTAAGAAATATGATCATAATCAGAAAAATAAGGTATCATTAGGTACATCATGAAAGTTGGAGCATCTTCTGCCTTCAGAACTGCCTTAATTCTTCATGGCAGAGATTCCACAAAGTGCTGAAAAAGTTTCTCAGAGATTTTGGTCTGTATTGACATGATAGCATCACATCTCCTATTCCAGCACATCCCAAAGCTGCCCTATTGGATTGAGATCTGGTGACTGTGAAGCCGTTTGAGTATAGTGAACTCACATGTTCAAGAAACCAGTTTGAGATGATTTGAGCATTTAAACAATGCCCAATTGGTAATAAGGGCCCCCAAAGCATGGCAAGAAAACATCCATTACACCATTACAGCGCCAGCAGCCTGAGCCATTGATGCAATGCAGGATGGGTCCATGCTTTCATGTTGTTTACAATGTTAGATCAGATTGAATCCCCACATTAGAAATATCCAATCCAGCCCCGAAACCTGGATCTTGTCAAAAGATATCCAATTTGTCTGGTGTGCAAACCAGCGAAACCTGTCAACAGAAAGTGTTGTCTGGTACCTCAATACAATATTAACAGCCTTCTATGAGTCTGAGAGTTTGACTGAGAAAGCCAGAGAAAAGCAGAAGCAGGAGATGAAGTGATAGCAGAGTTAAAAAAATAAATGAAAAGTTTATTGAATAATCTAAGTTTGTTGAAGCATATGTTTTGATGCTCAGACTGTGTGTGGATCCCAGCCACGTTTGGACCCACTTAAATTTGCACATCGACAAAATCAGTCCAGTGATGATGCTGGTAATGCACTCCACAAGGCATTCACATATTTGGAGGGGAAAGACCAAGCGTCAATCTTCCGTTCTCTCTCACGGAAGTGGCTTAAAGTTCACCCAAAAATTTGAAGACTCAAAAACTTGCAGGATCTCATGACAAGATCAAACTGTTGCTTTAAGATGTTTTTAAAACATTATGGGTGGGTTGCACCAACAAGGATTAAATTAAGATCAGTTTAGAGCTAATCTAGGATTTGTTGATCTAGGCTTTAATTTAAATCTAGTTGTGTTGCACCACTTAATTTTAAACCAAGATTAACAAATCTGGGATCAGCAGTATTTAACCTGCGATTAAAACCTCCATTAATTTTCGCCGCCATGATGAGCCACTGACAGCAACAATACTAACATTCAATTTCCTTCTTTATTGAACACCAGAAACGCTCTCTCTGACATAAGGAGCTCTCGCTGATAAAGGAAATAAACTTGTAAAATGTCCTCTGTCTTTATAAAGTTCTAGAGAGAGACCGTTACTGATCAAGCAGGCAATGTAAACACTGCGGATTTCACAAGCATGGAAAATACATTAATGATCCAGTGTAACTTAACAGCAACAATGTAAATGTTTCACTTACACTCGAGTGAATACAAAGGTCTCGCGCAAGTAAAGGAACTGTGAATTTAAAAAACAAAAGTCCGTTATTATTAACGATCATTCGCATAACTGACAAAATGGCACAGCGTAACAGAAGCTCTAATTTTACAAGCCATGAAAAAAAATATTACATCAATTAAGGGAAACATTTCTAACCGGTGGAGGTCCCCCTACTGGAGAAATGGATTCACTGTCACAAAACATTATACAGCTGATTCCGCAACAAATAACCCCGTTATGCAACCCGTTTGACGATGATTCCATTGCCGACCAGCTGGAAGAGTCACCGACATCGTCCCACAAAAGTATGTTAGCTGCATTTCATTTTCACATTAATATCATCGCTTTGACGATTTTGGTTTGAACTCATTTTTACCATATTTATCCTAAATCTGAGTGATGAAGACGAAATGAGCGGTTTCTGCGCGAGTGCCGCACCTAAACGTATCAGCGATGGAGCAGCTCTGGCTGTAGATCAAAGTCAATGCTCAGCCCCAAAGAGCAAAAGACAAAAAAATGATTTCAGCGAAAAGCATTTTGAGTTACTAAAATTAGAGAAAGAGAAGAACTTAATTCAAATAGAGAATGCCAAGTTACAGAAAGAGGTGCTTCTTTTACAAAAGGAAATATTACTGATGCAAAAAGAAAAACTTACTACAGACCTACTGTCACAATTCATCAGTGTGAGTGCCCGTGATCACCACCAGAGGGCACTCAACCCCGGACTGTCATTCCATCACAAACTACATTACCCATAATCCTTGGACTCATTAGCACTCGCTGTTTACACCTGTGTCTCATCACCTTATTACCTCTGCCTATATATACACCTTGTTCACTCTGTCATTCATTGCGAAGTCTTGTTTAGTGTCACAACTGCATTTCTGAGCGTTTTCCTGTTTTCATGTATCTTGGTCTTTGATTTCTTGCCTTCTCCGTGGATTACCCTTTTGCCTGTTCCTTCTGTTTTGTTTGCCTTTTCGGACTGATTTCCTGTTATGACCTTTTGCCTGTTCTATGGACTACGACTTTGGATTACCCTTCAATAAATACTGCGTTTGGGTCTTCAACCAACCTTCTGTCTCAGAGCAGTGCGTTACACCTACAACCAGTACAAATAGTTTTCAGTGAGTTGTAGAAATGTACAAAATAGAGGGAATAGATTGTTTAAAAACCATACAGATTTTTTTATACTTTTTTAAAAAGGTATATAACCAGCAACATGTTGTTTCTGTATTAGCACGAATAGTTTTATTTTTTTGTAATTTGTAAACTAGTAAACATTGTTCTGTAGCCTAATAGTAACATATATTGTCACATTATTATAATAAAGAAAAGGTAAAAGCTACCATTTAGACTGTGCCATCTTTTTTTATTTATGGGAAAAGGGCAATATCCAATGTACACACAAATGTTTTAAAAAAATGTTTTTAATAAATAATTAATAGCCTATACTAATTGTTAATAATCATTAATTAAGAAATAATGTGCACTATAGGAACGATGTATCAAGTGACCTTTTTTTAAATAATGTATGTACATACAACACACACTATGATATATTGCAGTGAAATGGTTTTCAATTAAGGTCCTCCTGACAGCATTGCCATTTGCTGTGGCAGCATTGTTCTCCTCCCCTTCATCCTCTGTGGGCTCATTTCTGTGATCCACTTCAGACTCTGATATCTCATCCCCAAGTCTTTTGCCAAAATTATACAGCACTGCCAGAGCAACAATGACTGCCAATGTTGTATCCATCTTTGTTCGAAGCCCATTCTTCAGACAGGGAAACCGCTTTTTCCAAACACCAAACACCCTCTCGCCAAGACCTCTTGCTGCAATATGGCAGGTGTTGTATCGCTCCTCAGCTGGGCTTGAAGGGTTCAGGACAGGGGTCATCAAGTAGGCACGACAGGGGTATCCATTGTCACCTACTAGGTGGCCCTGAAATGCATGGCTTTCGAGCAGAGCGCAGAGGATCCTGCTGTCGTGCGTAGATCCTGGCCATCGAGCTATAATGTTGGTGATTTGGGCCTTCTCATCACACACAACTTGAACATCGATGGAACAATAGCCCTTCCTGTTGCAAAACAGCTCTCCATTTTCTCCACCTGGGTTTTGAATAGGAATGTGAGTACAGTCAATTGCTCCCATAACTCCTGGAAAACCAGCTCTTCAATAAAATCCAGCAGATGTTTCCCCTGTTGGGGCAAATCTAACAAACTGACTTTTCAAGGATGCAATTGCCCCCGATACTCTTCCAACAATTCTGCTCACTGTTGATTTATGTACTCCGAAAAGGTCTCCATCCACCATTTGGAAACAACCAGTAGCGTAAAAGCGCAAGGCTATTAAAAGCTGGAGCAGGGGTGGTATAGCTGCATTTCGGTTACTGCCATGTCTAATTGCAGGTTAAATTTTTCGATTGAATCTAATCACAGTTTCCTTGCTGAATCGGTACCTGTTTGAAAATTCGCCACCATCATAAAACTCAACAGGATTGAGACGGTCCCTAATTTTTCTGCGAGGAACTCTTTCATTTTCATCAATCCACCAAATAAGTGCTGCCATTTTGACGATTTAAACCTCCTCAGTAGCAAGTTAAAATTTAATCCCTAACTGAAATTTTAATCTGAGATTAAAGTTATGGAGCAACAAGATTATAGTTAATCCAGGTTTATTATGAAAATAAATCCAGGATTAAAGTCATGGTTTAAATTTAAGCCTGCTTATTTTTTTAAAAAAAATGTAAAGTTTGGTGCAACAGAATTAAAAGATAAACCTTGATTTAATCTAGATTTAAAGTTAATCCTTGTTGGTGCAACCCACCCTATGGGTTTAAAATTAAAATGATGTCATTTTCTGTTGAAAGTGACATCATTGATCTACAGGAAGTTGAGGCGACTGGAGCTCAATGTGTCAATGTTCAGAGGATGTGAATTAATCAGACGGAAAGATCTAGACGTCACATGCATTAACACTTAAAGATGTTCGGTTATTTTAGCTGACGATGGAGTTTCACATCTTTACGTCAGCACATCTGTCATTTTAGAAGAGTTTGTCTTTTCATATTTGTCATGTTGATTGTTCATGTTTGTTCCGCAAGTTGTCCTTAGGTAAACTTTACCAGCATCTGGCTCACTGCATATTGAGTCTCCATTTATCTGAACTTCCTGACAAGCGTTAGTTTTAGTGTGACTTTAAAAACATACAAACACATAAATATAAATACATACAAACCCTATTCAAAAAAGTTGGGACACTGTACAAATTGTGAATAAAAACAGAATGCAATGAGGTGGAAGTTTTAAATTTCAATTTTTTAATTCAGAATACAACATAGATGACATCAAATGTTTAACCTGAGAAAATGTATAATTTAAAGGAGAAAACAAGTAGATTTTACATTTCATGGCATCAACACATCTCAAAAAAGTTGGGACAAGGCCATGTTTACCTATCCTATTTCCGCTCTCCTACGTATTTTAATTTTCCTTCAGTACTCTGTCTGGGACTGCGGTATATTCTTCGGTTTTCTCAGAACAAATTTTAACCAGTCCAATCAGCGAACAGAGGGAGTGGCTGAGAACGATGACGTTGATGTTGTGCGCTAGTTTGAGTTGTAGTTCAGTAATGACAGTGGTGGAGAAAGATGCAAGAGAAGCCGTTCATTCCGTTGAGGCACTGTTCCCGAATATCCCGAAGTTAAAGCCGGAGCAAGAACAAACTTTGCTGGGGTTTGTTGGTGACTTTGATGTTGTAGCCCTCCTCCCCACAGAGTTCAGGAAAACTTCCAGCTCGCTCCGTTAGTGAGGAGCCCGTAAGGAGTTGGCTGAACCATATTCGGACGGTATTATTTCTTGTGGGGTCGGAAGGTATTATCATCATTTACAGGGGCTAGTCAGTGATTTTATTGCCATCTGTTTCCCACCACATGTGTAAAAATCTTCAGCCGAATTACCTACTGCTTTTAACAAACTGTAATTGTTGTCCGAATCCACATATCTGAGTTTAAGAATGTATCACTTCAAAACAAAACATTACAAGAGCAATATATTTCTGAATTATTGAATTGGGCCGTTATTTATGCCAGCATTTATTCTTATCATACCAACCAAGCATATATTTTATTTACAGCATACAATCATGTTACGCACCCGATCATAAAACTCTCCCCTCCACTGTGAATCAATCACAATCCGAATGCACACGTTTTAGGTTTTATCACTGAGGTGGCGTGCACATTTATTTTTATGGATTTCCATGTGAGAAACAAAGGCAAACAGTGCATGACATGCATCACGACCAAACTTTAGCGATTGGTTATGGCAGATCCAGAGTGGCTTTGGGTAGATCCAATAGTTTTACACTTCAACAGAGTACCCACCTTCACGGAAGTAAACGCTTGTCAATGGAGAGTGGCCAGACTGTCTGTACAAATGAAATATATAAGAGTCTGGTAAGACCAGGCTAATGTTTACCACTGTGTGGGATCCCCTCTTCTTTTTATAACAGTCTGCAAACATCTGGGGACTGAGGAGACAAGTTGCTCAAGTTTAGGAATAGGAATGTTGTCCCATTCTTGTCTAATACAGGCTTCTAGTTGCTCAACTGTCTTAGGTCTTCTTTGTCGCATCTTCCTCTTTACGATGCACCAAATGTTTTCTATGGGTGAAAGATCTGGACTGCAGGCTGGCCATTTCATTACCCGGATCCTTCTTCTACGCAGCCATGATGTTGTAATTGATGCAGTATGCGGTCTGGCATTGTTGGAAAATAAAAGGTCTTTCCTGGAAGAGACAACGTCTGGATGGGAGCATATGTTGTTCTAGAACTTGGATATACTTTTCAGCATAGATGGTCCCTTTCCAGATGTGTAAGCTCCCCATGCCACACACACTCATGCAGCCCCATACCATCAGCGATGCAGGACTGAGAGCTGAGAACAACTTGGGTTGTCCTTGTCATCTTTAGTCCGGATGACATGGCGTCCCAGTTTTCCAAAAACAACTTCAAATTTTGATTCGTCTGACCACAGAACAGTTTGCCACAGTCCATTTTAAACGAGCCTTGGCTCGGAGAAAACGCCTGCACTTCTGGATTATGTTTAGATATGGCTTCTTTTTTGACCTATAGAGTTTTAGTCGGCAACGGCGAATGGCACGGTGGATTAAGTTTACCGACAATGTTTTCTGGAAGTATTCCTGAGCCCATGATGTGATCTCCATTACAGTAGTATTCCTGTATGTGATGCAGTGCCGTCTAAGAGCCCGAAGATCACGGGCAGTCAGTATGGTTTTCCGGCCTTGACCCTTACACACAGAGATCGTTCCAGATTCTCTGAATATTTGGATGATGCTATGCACTGTAGATGATGATAACTTCAAACTCTTTGCAATTTTTCTCTGAGAAACTCCTTTCTGATATTGCTCCAATATTTATGCCAAAGGGAATTGGTGATCCTCGGCCCATCTTGACTTCTGAGACACACTGCCACTCTGATAGGCTGTTTTTATACCCAATCATGTTGCCAATTGACCTAATAAGTTGCAAATTGGTCCTCCAGATGTTCCTTATGTGTACATTTAACTTTTCCGGCCTCTTATTGTTACCTGTCCCAATTTTTTGGGAATGTGTAGCTGTCATGAAATCAAAAATGAGCCAATATTTGGCATGGCATTTCAAAATGTCTCAATTTCAACATTTGATATGTTATCTGTATTCTGTTGTGAATAAAATATAAGTTTATGAGATTTGTAAATTATTGCATTCCTTATTTATTCACAATTTGTACAGTGTCCCAACTTTTTTGGAATCGGGTTTGTAGATCTATTTCTTACTTCAATTATCATCTTTGTGCTGCTGCAGAATATTATTCACTTCACATTTAGAAGTATTTTAGTATTTTCTTCATCAAACTAACATCGTTATTTTAAAGCTTAAATCTGTGTAAAACTCTGTTCTTCAGGTGCTGCAGGAGTGAAGTCAGTATCAGTGGCCATCACATTTCCCCAAAAAATATGGTCCTCTAAACGCCCTGAATGTTTCGCCAAATAATATCCCCAAACTGTTTAAAGAACTCCACATCATGACCAGGAACGTGAAATTTCTGGAGTTAGTGAAGGAGGGAGATTCAGTCACACTAGACTCTGATCTTACTGAAATGAAGGATAATGATGAGATTCAGTGGAATCACTTTAATCGCTGAAATCATTAAACGGGTTGGCAGCTTTACTGTATACGATGTTCTTGTTATCTTTATTCTCTAATGTTTTCCAGCTCATCTGCCTGTTCCTGTCATCAGCACATTAGACTGGCCTTCATCATCGTCATAATCAGATTTACCAGACTCAACATATGGACATCACTCAACTCTGTCACCCATGTGCAGGTACGGCTGATATTAGTTGATGTCATATTAGCGTTTATTGACTGTAACGGATTCACAGAGGCAGGATTCAATTGCAAGTAACTCAGTTTAATTTGACAGATAGTGTCACAGAAGTCAAAACTCAGAACACTGAAGAAGTCCGGGTAAGACGGAGCAGTGAGAGAGGCTCTGTTGGTGACACGGGCAGGCTGTGAGCAGCTGTGACTCGGGAGATCGGTAGAGGTAATCCGGGAAGGGATCCAGCGTTTCACGGAAGGGGGAAACGATAACCAACACGGAGACACAAGGGGAAACATCCAACAACGCTCTGACAAAGACAAGAGAGAAACAGAGAGACTAAATAGGGTGAAGGTGATGAGTTGCAGCTGGTGCAGGTGATCAGCCACAGGTGCGTGATGAGCCAATCCCAGGCTCCGCCCTCACCTACATTCAACACGCACCCAAGAGTGAGACAGGGAATCCATGAACCGTGACAGTACCCCTCCCCCTAGGAGCGTCCCCTGACGCTCCCAGCCGACCTTACCTGTTGATTGTAATCATCAATAAGGGAGTGATCCAGAATGTCCCTAGCAGGAACCCAACTTCTCTCCTCCGGACCGTAACCTTCCCAGTCCACCAAGTACTGGAAACCGCGTCCCCTCCGTCTAGAATCCAGAATGCGATTAACCGAATACGTTGGTTCCCCATCTACGAGTCGCGGCGGTGGGGGAACCGGGACTGGCGGATTAAGGTGGGAGTGAAAAACAGGCTTGAATTTGGATACATGGAAGGCGGGATGAATCCTCCTGTACGCCGGAGGGAGTTTGAGGCGGACTGTCACCGGACTAATGATCTTGGTGACAGTGAACGGGCCGATAAATTTGGGAGCAAGTTTATTAGATACGGAGCGGAGAGGAATGTTCTTGGTAGAAAGCCACACTTTTTGACCCACGACGTAAACGGGAGGCTTAGACCGGTGGCGATCGGCTTTAGCCTTGGTGCGCGCTCCCACCTGGAGCAGAGTCTCACGGGCTCTGGTCCATGTGCGATGACACCTCTGGATAAAGGCGTGAACAGAGGGGACCGCGACCTCGGAATCCAGACTAGGAAAAATAGGTGGCTGGTAACCTACACTACACTCAAATGGCGAAAGGCCCGTAGATGACACTGGTAACGAGTTATGAGCGTACTCAACCATAGAGAGTTGCTGGCTCCAGGATGAAGGATTCTTGGATACCAAACATCGCAACACTCTTTCCAGATCCTGATTGGCTCTCTCGGTCTGACCGTTGCTTTGGGGGTGATAACCCGAAGACAGACTAACCGTGGCTCCTAGTAATTTACAAAACTCCTGCCAAAATTTGGACACAAATTGGGAACCTCTGTCGGAGACCACGTCCATCGGGAGGCCATGTAACCGAAAGACGTGGTCTACTACAGATACGGCTGTCTCCTTGGCTGAGGGTAATTTGGGCAAGGGAATGAAATGTGCTGCCTTCGAGAATCGGTCCACGACGGTCAAAACGACCGTCTTGCCCTGGGAGGGCGGGAGGGCGGTAACAAAATCTAGAGCGATGTGGGACCAGGGTCTCGAAGGAACAGACAACGGCTGAAGTAACCCATGGGGAGGTTGGTTAGATGTCTTACCAACCGCACAGACCGAGCAAGCCAAAACAAAACTGCGAATGTCGCGAGCCATAAGTGGCCACCAAAATCGTTGCTTTATTAAACTGCAAGTGCGGTTTACCCCTGGATGACAAGCAATGTTGGAGCAGTGACCCCATTTGAGGACCTCGGATCTTAACCCCTCCGGAACGAACAAACAACTCGGTGGGCCGCCGGGCGGGGGCGCTACCCCTTCTAAGGCCACTTTGACCTTCGATTCGATCTCCCATGTGAGTGTAGAGATAACTATCTTCTCTGGCAAAATACACTCGGGAGTAACCGGGCGTTCGGAAGCATCAAAAATACGAGATAAAGAGTCGGGTTTGATGTTTTTAGACCCGGGGCGGTACGAGAGAACAAAGTCAAAACGTCCGAAAAAAAGTGCCCACCGAGCCTGCCTGGAGTTGAGCCTTTTAGCAGATCTAATATATTCAAGGTTCTTATGATCCGTCCATACAATAAAAGGTACCCCCGACCCTTCAAGCCAATGACGCCACTCCTCCAACGCTAACTTGACGGCCAACAACTCTCTGTTACCAATGTCATAATTGCGTTCGGCAGGAGAAAGACGATGGGAGAAAAACGCGCACGGGTGCATCTTGTCATCTGAGGGAGAGCGCTGTGAAAGAACCGCTCCTACCCCCACCTCTGACGCGTCGACCTCTACCACGAACTGACGTGTGGAATCAGGGGCGACTAAGATGGGAGCCGAAACAAAGCGGCTTTTCAGTTTGGCGAATACAGCCTCGGCTGTATCGGACCACCTGAACGTCGTTCGGGGAGAGGTCAAGGCAGTCAGAGGTGCGGCTAGTTGGCTGAAATTGCGAATAAAACGCCGATAGAAATTGGCGAACCCCAGAAACCTCTGTAGGGCCTTACGGGAATCTGGACTTGGCCAATCCATCACAGCCTTAACCTTGTCGGGATCCATGCGCATTCCCTCCGATGACACGATGTACCCTAAAAAAGGAACAGACTGTGCATGAAAAGCGCATTTCTCCGCCTTGACAAAAAGCCCATTCTCTAGCAACCTCTGAAGCACTCGTCTGACGTGTCGAACATGTTCCTGGAGAGACGAAGAAAAAATCAAAATGTCATCCAGGTAGACATATATGAATTGGTCGACCATGTCTCTCAACACATCATTGACGAGTGCCTGGAAAACCGCTGGGGAGTTGGAAAGGCCGAAAGGCATGACCAAATATTCAAAATGCCCCCTGGGGGTGTTAAATGCGGTTTTCCATTCATCCCCCTCCCTGATACGAACCAAATGATAAGCGTTACGTAAGTCCAACTTCGTGAAGACGGATGCTCCCTGTAACCTCTCGAAAGCTGAAGACATCAACGGCAAAGGATAGGTATTCTTTACCGTGATGTTATTCAGCCCTCGGTAATCAATGCAAGGTCGCAGAGAACCATCCTTCTTCCCCACGAAGAAGAACCCCGCCCCCGCTGGAGAAGAGGAAGGGCGGATGAATTTGGAGGCTAGAGAATCAGAAATATATTTCTCCATGGCCTCCCTCTCTGGAATAGAAAGAGAGTATAGTTTGCCCTTAGGCGGAGACTTACCTGGGAGTAAATCTATAGCACAGTCATAGGGACGATGCGGAGGAAGAGAAGCAGCTCGGGACTTACTGAACACTTCCTTCAGGTCGAGGTACTCCGGAGGCACGTTAGATAGATTCACCGTCTCACTCTGAAAAACAGAACGAGACACAGACGAACAAGCAGACACCAAACAAGACTCATAACACTTATCACTCCACGCAGACACAGAGTTTTGTCCCCAGTCAACCCTTGGGTTATGTAACTCCAGCCAAGGGTGACCGAGGACAATGGGAGCCAAAGGGGAGTCCAGGATAAAAAATGAAATGAGTTCAGTGTGGTTGCCAGACGTGATCAGTGTAAGTGGTTCAGTGGTGAATGAAATGTCAGGGAGAACTTGTCCGTTGAGTGCGTTGACAGAGATGGTGTTCTTAAGTGCAATGGTGGGTATTTTGAGTTTGTGTGCAAGGGCAGAGTCAAGAAAGTTACCCTCCGCTCCCGAGTCGAGGAGTGCTGGGCTGGAAAATTCCTGGGCTGCCCACAGCAATCTCACCGGAAGGAGAGTGGAGGATGAGGTCTTTTCCACGGAGATCCCGCCCGACAGTAGCCTTCTCCTTACCGCCGGGCGTGGTCCTCTTACCGGGCAGGAGTCTAGCAGGTGTCCGGTCCCGCCGCAGTAGAGGCAAAGACCACGGGATCTCCGTCTCGCTCTCTCCTCCCGGGAGAGCCGAGCTCGACCCACCTGCATGGGCTCCGGGTCGAAGGTGTAGCTGACCGCATCCGCAGCGTTAGCCTGAGGGCATTCGACACTCTTTTGCTGAAACTCCATCCTGGATCTCAGTCGACTCAGACGAGCGTCCACCCTCAACGCCAGTTCGATCAGTCCGTCAATCTTCTCCGGAAGGTCGATCATGAAAATCTCTTTCTGGATGCGGTCAGCCAGCCCATGCAGGAACATGTCCCACTGTGCCTCCTCGTTCCACTTGCACTCGGCGGCCAGGGTGCGGAACTCGATGGAATAATCCGAGACCGAGCGGTTACCTTGACGGAGCTCTGCGAGTTGACGTGCCGCTTCTCTTCCGGTTACCGCTCGGTCAAACACCCTTCTCATCTCCGCCGCCAGCGTCTGGAACGAGGAGCTGCAAGGATGTTGATTTTCCCACACCGCCGTTCCCCAAAGTGCGGCTCGTCCGGAGAGCAGGGTGAGGACGAATGCCACCTTGGATCTCTCCGTGTTGAAAGTCTGCGGTTGAAGAGCGAAAAACAAGGAACACTTGGTAAGGAAGGCTCTGCAATAATTGCTCTCACCGGCATAACTCTCAGGGGTAGGCAGACGTGGTTCCGGTTGCCGCGATGCGGATGGTGTGTGGGGGGTCGGCGGTGGGTCGGGCACAGTGGGACCGACGAGTTGTTGCATCTGTTGGGTCAGCTCGGCCACCCGTGCCACCAAAGTGTGTACTGCCTGTCCTGTGGCAGTTAAGTTCGCCTCCTGCTGGTCCAGTCTCTCGTTGCTGCTGGTCAGTAGGGCGTTGATACTCGCTGAATCCATGGTTGGTCAGAGCGTTCTGTAACGGATTCACAGAGGCAGGATTCAATTGCAAGTAACTCAGTTTAATTTGACAGATAGTGTCACAGAAGTCAAAACTCAGAACACTGAAGAAGTCCGGGTAAGACGGAGCAGTGAGAGAGGCTCTGTTGGTGACACGGGCAGGCTGTGAGCAGCTGTGACTCGGGAGATCGGTAGAGGTAATCCGGGAAGGGATCCAGCGTTTCACGGAAGGGGGAAACGATAACCAACACGGAGACACAAGGGGAAACATCCAACAACGCTCTGACAAAGACAAGAGAGAAACAGAGAGACTAAATAGGGTGAAGGTGATGAGTTGCAGCTGGTGCAGGTGATCAGCCACAGGTGCGTGATGAGCCAATCCCAGGCTCCGCCCTCACCTACATTCAACACGCACCCAAGAGTGAGACAGGGAATCCATGAACCGTGACATTGACTGAGCTGATCGCAGTTTTAATTTTTATGTCCACTGTGGTCATACTAAAGTTGTGATCCGATTAGTCCTCACTGTTCTGGTGAGGGTAGTGTCAATTTTCTGGTTTATGACAGGATCATAACACAGGAGATGAGAGAGCGCTCAGAAAAGCAGTGTGACTAACCAGACTTCTCAAATAAACACAGGGCTTATACAGTTGTGGTAAGAATTACTGGCACCCCATGTAAATATGAGCAAAGATGGTTGTAAAAATAAATCTGCATTTTTTATATTTTTTTTATTAAAATAATTCCCAACAATCTAACCTTTCATTGAAGTAAATAATTTTAAGTAGGGGTAAGTCATATTATGAAATAAATGCTTTTCTCCAAAACACGTTGGCCATAGTTATTGGCACCCTTTTATGAAATACATTTTGCAACGTCCTTTTACCAAAATAACAACTCTGAGTCTTCTCCTATAATGCCTGATGAGTTTGGAGAACACCTGACAAGAGATCAGAGACCATTCCTCCATACAGAATCTCTCCAGATCCATGTTGGTGCTTCTTCTCTTCAGTTCTCTCTCCTCAATTTCTGTAGGGTTCAGCTCAGGGAACTGGCATGGCAAAGCTTCATTTTGGATCGTTGTCTGATGGAAGATCCAACCATTGCCCATTATAAGATTTCTAATAGAAGCCGTCAGGTTTAGATTTTTTGATCTTTTGGTATTTGCTAGAATCCATGATACCATGTATCTGAACAAGATGTCCAGGAATAAAATAGGCCTGCAACATCAAATTTCTATCAGTATTGGCGCAATAATTCCGATCTTTCATGTATTCTTACTCTTGTGTAATCGACGCCCCATCCTAAATAAATCTGTCTCTTCCTTGATACCCGGAAATTTTGAATATTCCAATCTAATATGATTTCTGACCTGTGAGGTTGCCAGAATAATAATCTAACACGGTGTGTTAATAGGCCAGAGGAGAACTGGCACCCCGACTGAGTCTGGTTTCTCCCAAGGTTTATTTTTCTCCATCATGCCCTGATGGAGTTTTGGTTCCTTGCCACTGTCGCCTTTGGCTTGGCTTGCTCAGTTGGGGACACTAAAATTTCGATTAAAGTTATTCAACTAATTATACAAATAACATTTATGAATTAGGTTTTATTTAATTCTATAAACTATAATACTGATATGCCAACATTGTAGCTATATGATAAATGAAAATAAGCTGATAACATCACTGTTTTCTCCAAAACGACTGTACAGCCAAATCTAATTTTGTTGCAATATTATCCTGTTTGACACAATCGTGATTGTAAAAGAGCTATATAAATAAAGTTGATTGATTGATTGAGTATTGGGTATGACTGTATGAGGTAATTTTTATCCCTGTTAGCTGCCTAAAAGCTCTTTTTTATAGTTTCATCTGACCATAAATCCATGTCCCGTCTGAATCTGAATAAGATGGAGTTTGTTTCTGGATGAGGGAGGATCATTTTTCTTGAAACCCTCCAAAACCACATGTGGTGATGTAGGGTTTAAAAAATATTTGACCCCAAAACACTCAATTAATCTCTGCGATTCTCAATCTGTGAGAGACATCATAGCTAGACAGTTTCAAGTTCCTAGTCACCCTGGTGTGCCAAAACTGTAAATATTAATAGGAATATACTTCAGAGATATTTTACTCATAAAAAATTCTAGTGGTGCTAATGATTGTGGGCAATGTGTTTTGGAGAGAAAAACATTTCATAATGTGAGTTTCCTCTCACATTCAATTCTCTTACTTCAAATAAAGGTTTGATTTTTGTAACCTCTCATAGAGTTCTTAGGGTTGGCCTCTAGGACCGTGTCAGAACTGGTGAAGTGTTAAATAATGGCTCCGTTGGCCATAATAACAGGGCAGGCAGGAAATCCCAGATTGATCATTGGTCATAATAGAACTGAATGAGAGTTCATAGGTGACCACTGTGGTCGTATCAGGGCATACAGGGAAGTTACAGGGACAGAGGTGATCACTGTGGTTGTGTCATAATGGACTGAGTTCATGAGCAGACGCCACCACCTCAGGAGAAGTAGATGAAGTGTGAACGGCCCACCAAACAAGATAGCAGTTGAAAGCACAGCGGATGGTGGAAGGAACTCAAAGCCCCCTTGACTCAGAAACAATAGATTCTGGCAACACCAGGCTAAAAGGTGCTGAGATGACCAGGCTAGGAACCACTGACCTTGAATGCTCTGGGCTTGAGGATGATTTTGGGACCATTGAGATGCCAGCTGTTCGCACCAACATCAGTGGTTAGTTCGCCAAACTAAAGCCAGTTTCAAACGCCCAGGGACTGCCTTAGTAACTTTAAGTGCAGTGTCCATGTCATGAAGAGGCTCTGGCGTGGCGGAGTACCAAATTTGCCAAAGTACCAAAATTTGCAATCAAAAGTCAGAGATCTCATCATGAGCTCAAGCATTTCTCATCAAATTTCCCCAAGACCAAATATCAGAGGCAGCAATGTTTCTCTAAATTATTACATTTACAGTTACTGTATGTTCTCATTAACTCTCACTTGTGAATTTTGTTGTAACAACACAAGCATAAATAATTCATATTTTTTTGAGTCAAAAGGGATCCTGCAGTGGTTTTTCTCTTTTATTTTATCTGTTCAAACATCAGTGTGTCTGGTTTTATCTGGCGGGTGTTAAACAGCGTCTGCTGGATGTCTGTGGTTGATGTGTGTGTCAGCAGTGTGTGGCTGAAGTGTTACTTCACTTTATCTCCTGCTAATAAGAAGCTCATAAAAACATAAAAACACCTTTACACTGAAATAAAGTGAATCCATCAACAGTCCAATAAGAGTCACAGGTCAGAGGTCAGATATTATTGACAGCTCACAGCACTAAATAACACACCAGTATATACTATTAGTTTTCATTCAGGGCCAGAATTCATTTGAAAATGTACGATCAGCAAAAGCTTGTTGATGTCCGTGATGTTAAAGGAGACGGATGTGTGAGGTTAGGGGGAGGATTCACACACAACCAGATAAATATCACAGTTCAGTGCTTCAGATCAATCTTTCAGACATTTGAAGAGTCACTATCGTTGGCTTTTCAGTGAACCGATGAAGAAAATGTTTCTCAGATTAGTTTTGGTCTGTTTGTGGCGTCTGGATGGTGAGTTTTAAATGTGTTTTTTATGGCTTCACTTGTTTCTGTTCTGGTATCATGTGATAAATTACTGGTTAAATGAGTTAGAGAAGATTAACATTCACTGTTAGTGTCAGCAACGGTGGCTGTAGTGAAGCGCACGACTCAGGAAATAACTCAAAGAACAGTCTTTACTCTAATAATCCACACAATACACAGGAGAATCATGGGGAGAAACACAAGCACGTAACGTAGACGATACCGGACGATGAGCTGAACAGAACTCAGGGTTTAAATAACAGGGAGATCATGGGAAGAACAGAAACAGGTCTGGGATTAATGAACTAATGATAGAGAACATAGGCCAATGGAAACAGAGAGAAAACTAAACCTGAACAGAACAAACACGTTACAGTTCGTCTCATATAGAAATAATTCAGATGTGATATTACTGTCAGATCAAGTTTGAGTTCAGCTCTAAACTCAGTTATTATGGATTGATTAAATAAAGTAATATGAATATGAAGTTCAGATACTCGACAGCATTAGTCTGAGTGTGACATTAAACATTAAAGTAAAAGTGTCTTTAGTTATTGTTCCATATATAAATCTATTTCTCTTTTCATTCATCATCTTTTGTCTTTGTGCTGCTGCGGAATATTATAATCTTCACATTTAAATGAATAAAAGTATTTTAGTGAAGCTTCATCAAACCAATATCAAGTTATTTTAAAGCTTTATTCTGTGACAAACTTCAGGTTCTAGATCAGTGCGTAATGATGTGAAGTCGGTGTCAGTGAATGAGGGAGATTCAGTCACTCTAGACTCTGATTTCACTGAACTGAAGGATGATGATCTGATTCAGTGGGGATTTAACACTTTAATCGCTGAAATAAATGTTACGGCCAACAGCTTCACTGTATATGATGATGTTCTTGATGGGAGATTCAGAGACAGACTGAAGCTGAACAATCAAACTGGATCTCTGACCATCACAAACGTCACAATGAAACATGCTGGAGATTATGAACTAGACATCAAAAGTGTGTGGGTTGAATTCCTTCTCACTGTCATTGGTGAGTTCAAAAACATTTACACCTGTTATTTATTTTTGTTTTGTGTTGTTTTTTTTATGAAAAAAGTTAAATTAGTTCATACAACATTTTGGTTGTTTTAAAAAAAAAAAATTATGATATTATTAATTTCAAATTTAAATTTAAGCTATTTAATTTAATAAACCATTATAAACGGTTTCTGTTTGTTCTCTCTCTCTCTCTCTCTCTCTCTCTCTCTCTCTCTGTCTCTCTCTCTCTCTCTCTCTCTCTCTCTCTCTCTCTCTCTGTGTGTGTGTGTGTGTTTGATGATTCAGTGTCACTGAATGAGGGAGATTCAGTCACTCTAGACTGTGGTCTCACTGAAATAAAGGATGATGATCTGATTCAGTGGTGGTTTGAAAACACTTTCATCGCTGAAATCAATAAACGGGCCGACAGCTTCACTGTATATGATGATGTTCTTGATGGGAGATTCAGAGACAGACTGAAGCTGGACAATCAAACTGGATCTCTGACCATCACAAACATCACAACTGAACATGCTGGAGATTATAGACTAGACATCACCTTTATCAGCAGGCGTTGTTATATTCGTCTCGCTGTATACAGTGAGTTAAATATCAGTTTTAGCTTTTTATTTATTACATTCAGATCTAAAAAAAGCATCATGTATCTAATTAGTTAAAATTATTTTTACATTAACATCAGGTTTATATTTCACTTTCTCTATCAGAGTTTTAAATGCTCTACTTTTGATCAGTTTTGGTTCCTCTCGATGTTTCTTCCTCGTCTGCTTGAATATCTTCACTCATCCTCATTTCTCTTTATTCTCTCATGTTTTCAGCTCGTCTGCCTGTTCCTGTCATCAGCAGTAACTCTTCAAACTGTTCTTCATCTTCATCATCCTCATATTGTTCACTGGTGTGTTCATCAGTGGTGAATGTGAGTCATGTGACTCTCTCCTGGTTCAAAGGAAACAGTTTATTGTCCAGCATCAGTGCGTCTGATCTCAGCATCAGTCTCTCTCTACCTCTGGAGGTGGAATATCAGGATAAAAACACCTACAGCTGTGTGCTGAACAATCCCATCAGCCACCAGACTCAACATCTGGACATCACTCAACTCTGTCACACATGTGCAGGTACGGCAGCACGGCTGATATTAGTTGATGTCAGCGCTGATATTAGCGTTTATTGACTGAGCTGATCTCAATTTGATGTTTTTATTCCTCAGTCCACTGCTGTGGTCCCACTGAAGCTGTGATCCGATTGGTCCTCTCTGCTCTGGTGGGTGTGGCTACTGTCATGCTTGTGGTTTATGAGATCAGATCCAGAAGAGCTGAACGAGATCAAGCTCATATTCACACATCAGGTTCATGATTGATGATGGCATTTCTCACAAACTGATTTTGAAGTTTTCAAAAGTCTTTCCACTTTTTATCTTCATTGTAAGATTTATAAATGTATGGCTTAGTGTGCTCATCTTTTTTAGGAAGTATTGAAATCTAAAGTAGAAAGCTGAACTTTAAAGATTCTTCTAAAAAGATTATTTAAGCTTCTGCTCCTCTTTCAGTGCCAGATCTCACCTCTACTGCTGTATATCTGTCATATGTATTTTCTTGCCTTTATCAATAAAGTTTTCTCACTCTGAGGTTCAAGAGTCTCTCCATGTTTTATTACATTTATTATGTTGAGCGCCTCCTAGAGGAATACAGACTTTATGTGTATTTTAAAGTTTTAGAGTTCAGCAGTGTGCCACATATAAAACTTTACATATTTTAAACATTATCTAAAATATGATTTGTAAATGTTTACATTATTATGTCAAATCTCCACTCAGCCATAGGGGTGGAGGGCCAAATCTGAGGATCTCCAGTGAAGCTGGCGGTGAGATGAAACAAGACAGGTCGATAGGTCGAGATGAAGCGAAGAGTTCCATGGCCAAAGGCGAAGCCACAGGATCATCTCAAGCTGATGCTGCTGATGGTACCTGTGGCTCGACATTAGAGCAGATATAGCCCATGGCTTGAAATGGACTTCTGACATGAATTGTTAACATTTTAACCTGTTTAAATGTTTTACAGGTTGTTTTGGACAGTGGCAGACACATTGTCAGGGGGCCGTCATCATGGTCTTCCTCATCCTCTCTGGATCTATCGATGGTTGAGAAGAGTACTGTGTGAAGTACTGGCGGCTAGAATATTGTTTGTTTTTTACACAAACTGCACGATTAAGTCGTTTATCGAATCGAAGAGCTGCAATTTCAAAGCTGTAACATTGTAGCCATGTTAATAACGTTTGTAAGAAACCAAACCATTTGTAAATCCGTCAAGATTTCAGCGAGATAAGAGTATTTATGTTCGTACAGATCAATCACCTTACATCAGGTTCCACAGAGCCCGAGAGAAAGCTTGCCTGTGATGAGATGGCCGCCGGTGATGACAATGGTGACTCCGCCGTAAGACATCTAGCCTTTATTATGGATATCTATGTCTAACCCTTCTCCTGGAGGGCTACCATCCTGCAGATTTCAATACCAACCCTGCTCCAACACCTGTCTGTAATCCTCAAGCAGCCCTGAACACCATGATTAGCTGGTTCAGGTGTGTTTGATTCAGGTTGAAGCTAAATTCTGCAGGGTGGCAGCTCTCCAGGACTAGGGTTGGACACCCCTGGTCTATATAAACCAATGTCACTCTGACATTCACGGCAAAGTCTGGTTAAATGCTATACTGCATTTCTGAGCATTCTTTCTGGTTTCTTGTTTCTTGTCGCTTGACGTTGGATTACTTGCCTGTTCTGTGGATTACCACTTTGCCTGTCTCTCCTGCCTTGTTTGCTGTGTAGGACCTTTTGCCTCTATTTGACTATGATTGTAGATTAACCCTCTGAATATAAGCTGTATTTGGATCCTCAGGCTTCATGTCTCCGAGGGAGACTTTTTGAACATCGCAAACATCACCATCCTCCCGGAATTTATTTTGATTTACTTTTTTTTGCCATTGACTTAACAAACAGTTAGAAACCAAATTCGTCCATCTTGGTCCTCAAGGGTCCCTGAGTGAGTTCCTTGATTATACCCTTCAGTTAAGCAGCTCTGCATTCACTGTGGGAGTCGCGGTGGACAAATGTAGCAGTTCTGGCATGGTTACCACATCAGAGTCTCAGAGTCTCCTGTCATGGCCGCTATTCCCAAAGTCTCGTCCCGAGTTGGCCGTTATTCCAGAGTTTCGACCCATCATGGGCACCATTCCAGAGTCCTGTCCCATCAAGTCCGTGCCGGTGCCCTCTTCCTAAGATGGCTGCCGCCACGCAAGAGCCTGTCGCCAACGAGGATTTTCTATTCTCGTACCTTAGCCCGTGTCTGTTTCTGTCAATGACTAGTCAAGACTGTTATGGCAACAGCCATTTTGTGTGTTTGGGCTGCACACCCTGTAGGACTCAGTCTCCTGCCAAGAGTAAAGAGAGGACTCAGTCTCCTGCCCAGAGTCCAGAGAAGACTCGGTGTGCTTTCACACTAGCACTTTTGGTGCGCACCCGGGTTTGATTGACGTCAGAGTTCAGTTGGTTTGGATGATGTGAACGTGGTCTTCTGAACTCGGTTGTGCACCAGCGAAACGTACCCGAGTCCGCTTAAAAAGGTAGTCTGGGGTTCGGTTCATGTGAACTTTGGTATGGTTCGATGCTGATGTGAACGCAATCGTACTAAACCGCGGAAGTGAACCATTATTAATGACGTATGATTTGATAAAAATATGATAAAAACACGTTTTGTGTGCGTTTCACTCATTTACTTGAAGAGCGTGACTCCAGCAGAGAGCTGTAGATCTCATCTCTGCTCGTCTTCAGTGTTCTTTAGAACATTTGCAGTACATTTGCGGCAGATAGACGCAAGTGCCATTACGTACTGAAGCTTTGGTAACAAAACCAACGGTGCAAAAATATAAAAGCGATGGGAGCAACGCTATGCATTTCGCTGCATTCACGCTCGCTGTCGTTAATAAGCAACCAGGTAAATGGCTGCTGCTTTGATGACGCAAACGAACCCCGATTCGGAACCAAATAATATAATATGAACACAGTCCGGCAGGGGGAGGGAAAGCATTCGAACGCTGGTTCGGTCCAGGCAATCCAACTAGCTGTGAAAACATCCTCAGTCTCCTGTCCATAGTCCAGAGAGGACTCCGTCTCCCGCCCAGAGTCCAGAGAGGACTCCGTCTCCTGTTCAGAGAGGACTCCATCTCCTGCCCAGAGTCCAGAGAGGACTCCGTCTCCTGTCCAGAGAGGACTCCATCTCCTGCCCAGAGTCCAGAGAGGACTCCGTCTCCTGTCCAGAGAGGACTCCATCTCCTGCCCAGAGTCCAGAGAGGACTCCGTCTCCTGTCCAGAGAGGACTCCATCTCCTGCCCAGAGTCCAGAGAGGACTCCGTCTCCTACCCAGAGTCCAGAGAGGACTCTGTCTCCTGTACAGAGAGGACCCCGTCTCTTGCCCAGAGTCCAGAGAGGACTCCATCTCCTGCCCAGAGTCCAGAGAGGACTCCATCTCCTGCCCAGAGTCCAGAGAGGACTCCATCTCCTGCCCAGAGTCCAGAGAGGACTCCGTCTCCTGCCCAGAGTCCAGAGAGCACTCCATCTCCTGCTTGTTCCATCATCTCAAGCTGTGAATCTTTAGCCCTGCAGTGGTTAAGCTAACTTCTTTTTTAAGGAACTTAAACTTCTGTTTTTCTCTGTTCCTCTGACCTCACCCACAGCATGAATCCCTTCAGTGGTCGGGCCGATCCTCTTTTCTGAAAGCAGCATTTCCATGAACTCTAGCTTGTTCACACTGTATTATGTTGAGTTTGAATTCATGGTCTACGAGCCTCCACTAGACTGCATGTAGTCTCAATCACATGTCTCTTGGTTTGGAGCAAGTATAATAATATCATCAGAGATATTCTTCACTTGCTCAATACCTGCGAGTGCTGATGTGACTTCAAGATGATTTTGTTCACTGGCCGACGACACTCTTGTATCGATATGTCCCATTATGAACAGCAGATATTGTGATTTTTCTGGACTGTGCTGTAAGATCCAGATTATCGTAACTCCACTTCAGATCAAGCTTACTGAACAAAGTGAAGCTGTTCATACCTTGAAGGAACTCGTCTAGAGTTGAGTTGGGCTACGGCCCCAAATTATTTCTTTATTTGCCCGCCTCATATCCAAAGATTTGCCTCTGGACTGCACTGTGAGATCCATTTGTCTCAGTGTTTTTGTATGGCCATCTCACTAATGCCGTGTTCACTTTAGAGTATCACAGCAGTGTCGTAATCCATAGTGCATAAATATTAATCATATAAAGATATCAGAGGGCACTTTCATACACACGGTTATAGCAGGTGATCTGTTCCTGCTCCATAAAGCCATTAGAGAAACTCTGAAATCAGTCTGAGAGGAGAAACTATTGAGACATTTGATAATAAATGTAGAACAAACGTCCTGAAGACAGAGAAGAGAGCAGAGCCAAACACTCACAGGATCTCAGGACAAGATCAAACTGCTGCTTTAAGACATTTTAAAATGTTTTGGCCCCTAACATGTTAAAATGTCTTAAAGCAATGGGTCAGTTTATTTCTGTTGAAAATTACATAATTGACTTAGCGTGACTTAGTGTGTCAACATACGGGAAGTTGACGCAACTGGAGCTCAAAAGTCAATTTTTAGAGGATGTGAATTAGCTAAGAAAGAGTTGAATTAACACTGAATATTAGGCAGTTATTTCAGCTGAAAGTAGTTTCACTTTACTTTACTACAGAGCAGCTTCACATCAGAGCATCTGTCCTTTTACTACTTAAGAGTTTTGAAGAGTTTTCATATTTGCAGACTGAAACCGTTGAAGATGTTTCTCAATGTTTTGCTCTGGTTGTGTTTGTGGCGTCTGGATGGTGGGTGAATTTAAATGTGTTTTTATGACATCAGTTGTTTATGCATCAGATTCGCTGAAGCTCAAACAGCAGCAGCATTCATTCTCGTCTGAAATTAAAGTGTTATCTGGGTTTGATGATTTGTAGAGCTCAGATCAACATCATCAGTAAATAGGAGTTTTATTCCAAATGATCACAAAGCAGTTAATCTAAACACCATTTTGCTTCTGATGTGTTGTATATTATTAAATCATATTCATAACAATTTTAAATTTCAGATGGTTTTACTTTAGTGATTTAAAAGTCTTAATCTTGTTGTGTGTGTTCTTCAGGTGTGTTTGGTGATGAAATTAAGTCATTGTCAGTGATGGAGGGAAATCCAGTCACTCTAAACACTCATCTTACTGAAATGCAGACACGTGATCTGATAAAATGGACGTTTGGATTGGAAAAGATTCAAATAGCTGGGATCAATAAAGCATCTGGAATCTTCTTCACATTTGATGTTCTTGATGGGAAATTCAGAGACAGACTGAAACTGGATTATCAGACTGGATCTCTGACCATCACAGACAGCAGAACCACAGACTCTGGACTTTATATAGTAAACATCAATGCCAATACTCAGACCACATACAGATTCAGTGTTGATGTCAAAGGTGAGTCACTATTACAGAGTCATTTGTGCTGTCAGACTTCATAATAACTGATTAGTGTTTCACACAGTTATTTAACAAGTAGCCTAATTAAAACAAACCACTTACTTATGATCATGCACACAATTATTAGGGCTTTTTTTTCCCCAAACCTTCTTTGCGTTGCCTGTTTTTACCTGCACCGTTTTAAATTGAATTCTTCTTTTAGTTGGTAATTTTTATGACATGTTGTTCTCTGCTAGTGTACCCTTTTTAAATATGAATATAGTGTTTATGTATTGATCTGATCTCTGTATTCGGTTGTAGATCAGACACATTCACTCACAATAATGACTGTCTTTCTACAATGTCTTTTACAATGATTGTCTTTCTCTTCGCTACGACATCAGACTCACTGGCTTCTTCATACTTTCTTCAGGTTCTTCTCCACACCCTCCTTCAGGTTCTTTAGTCTCTGTATTTCTGATAGTGCTGATCTCCGCTGTTATTGTTGGATCTCTGCTGATTGTGGCTGTCATTGGGCTGTGCTGTATCTGCAGGAAACGCATAGGTCAGGTGAACCTTTAGCTTAAACATCTATAAAAAAAAAACATATTCTTCATGTTTTGACAGAACATGTCATTATAGATAATGAAGACAAGACTGATGTAACACTCTACAAACTTACTGGACACATGATGGTAAGTGTCTCTGTGTCATTTCAATCACATTTACATGCATTCATTTAACAGCTGAATTATTAAAATAAATGCAGATCATATAGCAAAATTTTTGTTTTTAAAAATGTATATGATTGTAGACTGCAAACTTCTTCACAAACTTGAACATATTTGGCAGGGTGCAGTATATTATGTGTTTTATGGTTTCCAGAGTCTCGCTTGTTGGATTAATTAATTTATTTTTGTTTATTACTATTAATAAAGTTGTTCTTGTGCACTGAAATTTCATAATAAAAGTCCCAATAAAAGACTGAAAGTCCTCCATTATGAACAAATGCAAAACAGTCATTTAATGCAAAAAATACAAATAATTGATATCCCATAATATTCAATCTGCACCTCTGAGTATTGTATAGTGATGCTAAGGTCCAGAGCATTATAAATCCTCAAGGCAAATGTCTTTGACTCTGTGTCTGACAGGAATCTGAGATGACGGAGGTGATTTACACGTGTTTCACCACAGAACAATAATCAAACTCTCTGAGATTCTGTTTCCTCACAAATTATGTTCTGACCACATTTTGAAAATCCAAAAAATAAAAATATGATCTTAAAAATAATCTGTGTATTTATTGAGTTCTTTGTCCTATTTCGGGTTTTCTGAGAAGAGGAAGACAGTCGTTACAGATCGCTGAACTTCAGGGGTGAACAGGAGATACAGCAGGGAACATTTTTGTGCTTTCATCTGATCCAACAGCAAAAGACAAAATCTGCGACGGCGTTTCCACTACTTTCCAAAAGAGTAAAACATAGAGAGATTGATTACAGCAGTCAGAAGAGAGAAAGAAGTCACCGTCACTCAGTCAACATCTGTATTAGACACTCACTGTAGTGTTCACAATGTAATGTCTTTTTTTTTTTTTTTTGTATTTGTAATAATAATTCGTTACATTTATATAGCACTTTTCTAGGCACTCAAAGCGCTTTACACATAGAAGGGGGAATCTCCTCAACCACCACCAATGTGCAGCATCCACCTGGATGATGCGACAGCAGCCATATTGCGCCAGAACGCCCACCACACACCAGCTGATTGGTGGAGAGAAGACCGAGTGATTAAGCCAATCAGGATAGGGGGAAGATTAGGAGGCCATGATGGACAGGGGCCAATGGGCAAATTTGCCCAGAATCCTGGGGTTACACCCCTACTCTTTATCGACGGACATCCTGGGATTTTTAACGACCACAGAGAGTCTGGACCTCGGTTTAACGTCTCATCCAAAGGACGGTGCTCTTTGACAGTATAGTGTCCCCATCACTATACTGGGGTGTTAGGACCCACACCAACCACAGGGTGAGCACCCCCTGCTGGCCTCACTAACACCTCTACCAGCAGCTACCCGGTTTTCCCAGATGGTCTCCCATCCAGGTACTGACCAGGCTCAGCTTAGCTTCCTGTACACAAATCACTTCAGTGGGAAACCAGTCTTGGGCTTCAGGGTGATATGGCTGCTGGTAATGTAATGCGAAGGCAATATCACAAGTGTTATTCAAGTCTATATAAAGTGTTACACGTGTACATAACTGATTTGATGTAATAAGTTAATAACTGGAAGTGCATCATCAGTCTGTGAATATTTTTCCTCTCAAAGGTTCATCCAGCAGGAGGCGCTCGACGCTTCACAGGCTTTCCTGTCTGATTGGAACTAAACATTTTTCAGCTGTTTTTTTTTTTTTTTTACATTTACAGGTAAAGTACTGGTAAATATTGTGTAAGTTTGTAACTTAACTTGAATTTCAGAAAACAGTGATCTAAGTAAACTCAACATCTATGAATAGCAAGTCTTACCATGTGGCACAACGTGCAGCCCGTGCTAACATACATTATGTATACTCCAGGAAATCGCTCAGAACACACAAAATTGGACCCATCTCTGGTGAGAACGGTCAAAGATTCCTTATATGTAGACAACTGTCCATGGCCTTAAAACCGTTGCTGAAGCTAGAGCATTAATAGACGACCTACGGCAACTTTTGCTCACCCATGGGTTCGATCAATGTGCCAGCAACAGACCTCTGAAGCTAGATCACAGAATAGTGAACTCTGACTATCACAGAGAAGTACTGACCTGCTGGAAGGTACACTTGGGCTACTGTGGAACTGCCTCAGATAGTTGTTCAACTACAAACCAAGCCAATCAGGATGCCTTGAACCCACTTTGCATAATGTCTACAGAGTGCAGACATTCTGGGTTATCTAATTCCATTTAGATAAAAAGTGCTGTCAAGTCACCTTCATGGTTTTCCACAACACCGATTGCTTCAAAGCAGCTTTACAGTGATAATAGGAACTTCATTTCGTTTTAGAAGAACAGCTAATGTAAGTTTTTGATTAATTTCTGTTGTAAAAACTGATTAGTTATTTAGTTTAGTTCCACTTAACACCATCCTCAACTAAAACAGTAAACCCTGATGCATTCCCAAAAATAGGTTTGAAAGAGGAGAAAGTTTTTAAACTATACAATCATCATCCACGCGCAAACCCCAAAAAAGGCAAATCCATGAAAATGGCGCCAGCATGTACAAATACATTACCTGTTTAGCCAAAAGGCAAGTGCATTTGCATATGTATGTGTGCATATATATTTTTTATTTGTACAGAGGGGAAGGGAAAGAAGCTTTCACAGGGGAGTGTCTAGTTGACACGGTCCCTGCTGACTCTTCAGATCTGCGTTGGGGTCGTGTCTAGGAGCAGGTCCTCCATCAGATCTGGATCCGGCAGACTACAGTTAACCTCGGGATAAACATAGAGACTAACATTAGTGTAGTGTAGGTCAAAACCGACGCGATCATATATATATACTATGTAGATTCTCATTCAATCGATCTGTGCATCTATCTATGATCGCGTCGGTTTTGACCTCAATAGACTGAAGTTAGAGCCGATGGGAAAACTTGATGAGACTCGTCTGGATATGAGGTAAAAAACAAACATAAATTCTGTTGTGTTTCTCACAGAAACCGATGGGTTTGAATCTTAACAAATCAATGTGTCGTCAGGAGCAGCAGGGTTTTTGTGCACGTTGCCTAAGCATGTTTTTTTTGTTTGTATGTTTTCCTCTCATAGACTTGTTACCCATTCACCCCATTATATGACCGGCACACAGCAACGTTTGGAGTTAAAAATCTTCATTTGTGTTCTACTAAAGAAACAGACACACCTACATGTTGGATGCACTGGGGGTAAGCAGATAAACATCTTATTTTCATTTTTGGCTGAACTAACCCTTTAAGCGAGCAGGGCAACAACCCAGTAGAGCATTACAATAATCTAGCCTTGAGCTCATGAACGCATGTACTAACTGTTCAGCATTTTGCATTTAAAGCATGTGCCGTAATTTAGATATATTTTTAAGATGATAGAATGTGGTTTTACAGATGCTAGAAACGTGGCTTTCAAATGAGAGATTGGTATCAAAGAGCACACCCAGGTTCCTCACTGACGACGAGGGCTTGACAGAGCAGTCATCAAGTGTTAGACAGTATTCTCAGTTACTACTTGTGGAGCTTTTCTGTCCAATAATTAAAAAATCATTTTTTCAAAATTAAGTTGCAGGAAATTACTAATCATCCAGTTGCATTCCGTCAATCTTGTGAATTGGTAAGTTTCGTCAGGGCACAAATAAATATAGAGAAAACTAACGCCATGCTTCCTAATGATATCTCCCATTGGTAGCATATACAGGGTGAAGAGCAGCGGTCCTAACACTGAGCCTTGCGGTACCCCATACTGAACTTACGAAAGTACGATTTAAACCATGCCAATGCAATTCCACTAATGGCAACATCATTTTCGAGTCTATTCAAAAGAATATTGTGATCGATAGTATGTTAACCGTGATTTACCTTGTATTATTCTGAAACCGTTCTTCTAGTATGGATCAATGTGGAGTCCTTTATTTCCGCAAATTTGGTGCCAGGATAGATTAAAATGTAGGACTCAATGACTGGAGCATGGAGCACATCATTAGAGATGATCTGATTTCGGACTATCACTGTTTTAGCAAGTTCCCGTGATTATTATTCCCATTACGCTTTTTGTTGAGTGAGAAGGTGCAACCACTTAAAGTTAAAATATTCACTCTGCAATCCTCTGACTAATATCAGAACTGGCCGGTTCGTGTCCGTAAGATAATGTAATTAATTAATTAATTTCACAAACATTCTGTCTCTGAGCGATATCGGGTCCCTTGATGAACAAAGATTTGAGAATCAGAGAAACTCAGGAAATCAACGATCTAAATTAAATCACAACTAAAATAATGATCAGCTGTTAAGATACAAACTTAACGAAACCACATACAATTGGAGTCAGATCAAAATTATTAATGGAGTCAGATTTAAAATGTGAGATTAATAAATGAAGTGCTTTTAACAGAAATGCTGAAAAGTCTTACACGCAGAAGTCCTTCGACCAGGCCGTTAGATTCCGTCCTTGGGCTAACGGAGTGACCTTACATCTAGGATCAAGTGGTTTAATAAAAGCCAACTTTGAAAGTTTTCGGTACATATCCTAATGACAAAGAGGAATTAATGATATTAAGAAGACGATCTATGACCTCTGGAAGCATCTCTTTTCGTAGTTTAGTCGGTATAGGGTTGCGCATACATGTTGTTGATTTTGATGATTTAATGAGTTTAGACAGTTCTTCTCCTATAGCAGTGAATGAGTGGAATTTTTCTTCATTTACACAACAATGCATTGTCTGAAGTGATACTATAGTACATGAGGTTGGCAAATAAGGATATTTATTAATATAATCAACACAAAGTTAACCCATGTTTGTTAATTTCTATATTATTTAATAACTGAATGTTTGTGTCATTTTACTGATATACTTACAACTGTTTTCCTCATTTCTTTTCGTCTTTATTATAGACCCCACTTGTGTGAAGTAACACACACAAACATCTTTGGATTAAACAAGTTAAACTGGGATTCCCTCTTGTGTTTCTCCTACTGGAAACACACACAAAAATCTTTGTTGCACTATACCGGAATCAAATGAGTGTCCCAATGTGGTGGGTAATTTATTCCTCCGTTTTTGTGAATTGGTATAATGTTTAATTAGATCCATACAATGTGTCTTTCAAGTATGTTGTGAGCATAGTTGCACAATCTGTGTACAGGAAAATATAATTGTCATGAAGAGGTCCATGGGCTGGATGGATGTCTGGGTGTCACTCAGACAATATTAAACAGAATAGATCCTTTTCATTAAAAAAGCCCAAGAAACGCCACTTGACAACAAATGATGTGTAAAATCCATTTTACGTTCAGGACCATTTATTGATTGTATTAGAAGTTACTGCACTCCTGACATCAACCAGACCCTCTGTTACCAGAAATAACACACAAAAGATGCAAATCAGATCATAATTCATACATCAAACCACATTAATTAAAATCTGTGAAAAAGCGACAACAAGCACGAAAATAAAGCAATATATATTATATATATATATATATATATATATATATATATATATATATATATATATATATATATATATATATATATATTTTTTTTTTTTTTTTATCATTTTAAATTGTGCTTATATTTTATCAAATCTTTAACCTACTTTATAAATGATTTTATGTGTCCATGTGATGTTGCTGATCAAAGATCATTGTCCCAACAAACACATATTCACTAACAGCCCCATCCAGTGCTGCCATTAGTGATTCTAGGCCTCATGATATTGTATTGCTCTTGGCCTCTTCGATCTTAATCAGACTGGTGGCTCTCAGCACCAGAACCTGTCTCGCCTTTTGCTCTATCAGCGATGGCCCTACAACTAGCTCCACCAACACCTCCAATAACAGCTCCAACAACAGCAGCTCCACTGACAACTGCTCCACCGACAACTGCTCCACCAGCAGCCCCAACAACAGCTCCAAAAGCAGCCATACAAATATCCTGAGTGGTCCAAGATGTTACTTGTAAATGACTTTGTTCAGATGTACACTCCTCTGTCTCTCGCAACTCCTCTTGTGTACTGTCTTGTTCTGGTTTCTCTACTATAGCCCAGTCTTTCAAAAAATATTCCATCCTCACTCGTTCCTCTGTCTCTCTTCTGATCTCGGCTAATCTCATCTGATGTTCTCTCTCTCTCTCCTCCTTCTCTGCTCTCTCTTCCTCCTTTCTTCTCCTCTCAGTCTCCTGCATCTTCTCTAGTGTGTAACAGGAGTTTATGTTCTCAGTCACCAGTCTGTCGATCTTCTCCATGAGTTCAGTCACCTGCCGTCTGTTTGCTGGAGCTTTAATGTTAAACTCATGATATCTCTGACCACATCGGTTAATAAAGTCAGATAATTGAGGATTTGCCCTGATCATTACTTCTAGTGATCTCTTGTGTTTCTGATCTGCGTGAGAAAAGAGGACTAGAGTAAATCTGAGAGCTTCTGCTCCAAACTTCTGCTCAAACCAATCAATGAAACTCTTCTCGTGTTCAGTGAAAGTCCTTAAAGGCAGAATGAGCAGGATGACATGAGCTCCTGGTGAACATAAACGCAGAGCTCTCTTCAGCTCCGAGTCTGAATCAAAGTCAGTGTGAGTGGAGAATCTGAAGTCTGGAGTATCGATCACTGTCACGCTCCTGTTATTGACAACATCAGTGTGTGCTTTACAGGTTCTCGTCACTGATGAAGAGCTCTTTTGGGACTCAAACAGTGGACCATTGAAGATGACGTTTCCTGTGGCGCTTTTCCCGGATCCGGTTTTCCCAATCAACAGCAGATTGATTTTTGAAGATTGAAGATCTTCAGCAGATTGAAGATCTTCATCCTCTCCATCTCCCATCAACTCTTTGTTCGGTAACATCTAAAATACATGAAACAAAGCAGCATACAGTCAATTAAAAGACTCAAAAATTATTGTCTGCTACAATTACAAAAGTTGGGGTGGAAAAGAGAGATGTTAACATATTTACCTGATACGCCATGTCAACGTCTCTTTTCTCTTGTTTAACACCAGAGAGTTCTATCTACAAAAAAAAAAAAAAAAAGTTTAGATATAGAGCCTTGCATTTCAGCCCCACTTATTTACGGCCCTAGGGCCATACTTTAGGCCAATTTTCACATCATACCTCACGTGCAGGCCAGGCTTCTGGTCTGTTACAGGCTTTTCCTTTTTTTTATATCTTAGACATTCATTAATAAAAAATAATAATGTGCTGAGGTGGTGGAAGCAAGACGAGACCATGTTAACGCGGCTGTCAAGACTGTCTTACACAGTGTTTAGAGTCCACGCTTTAGCAGCAGAAGCAGCAAGCGTTCCTTCAGCGCAGCTGCAAAAGTCATGGCCTTTTTACACCTGGTCACTTCATGCATTTTCTCTGATTGAATATCTAGCTCATCGTGAAATGACCAGGTGCAAATGCCTTCAGAAATTTTTAAGAGATGGATTTAAATCCGATCACTCAAATTAATTTAGGAGGTGGTCTGGGACACATTGCAGACAAAACTGGACAAGTGTAGGTCAAAATGCATCTAATTGTTTAAACCACATATTTTTTACTCCTTGCAATGTGTTGAAAATGAACATAAGTCGCAGAGGCTCAAAGACACAATCTCCATTAAAACTAATGAGACCAAATAATATTACCAGTGCTTATGCCGCTCTCTTCAGTTGCGGTTTTTCATCTTGAAATTAGCTGGTGATAAATTAAACGCTGCTCATATCTGTTGCTTTATATTTATTTTGTGGAGAGGTGAATATGAAAGCATATGGGTAGCTATAATCAATTTGAAATGTTATATGCAAAATGACAATGTATATTGCCATTTTACATATTGCACTCCCCTAAAGGATTATTAGGAACACCTGTTAAATTTTTCATTAATGCAATTATCTAATCAACCAATCACATGGCAGTTGCTTCAATGCATTTAGGGGTGTGGTCCTGGTCAAGACAATCTCATGAAATCCAAACTGAATGTCAGAATGGGAAAGAAAGGAGATTTAAGCAGTTTTGAGCGTGGCATGGTTGTTGGTGCCAGACGGGCCGGACTGAGTATTTCACAATCAGCTCAGTTACTGGGATTTTCACACACAACCATTTCTAGGGTTTACAAAGAATGGTGGGCGAAAATGCCTTGTTGATGCTCGAGGTCAAGCTGATAGAAGAGCAACTTTGACTGAAATAACCACTCGTTACAGCCGAGGTATGGAGCAAAGCATTTGTGAAGCCACAACACGCACAACCTTGAGGTGGATGGGCTACAACAGCAGAAGACCTCACCGGGTACCACTCATTTCCACTACAAATAGGAAAAAGAGGCGACAATTTGCACAAGCTCACCAAAATTGGACAGTTGAAGACTAGAAAATCTTTGCCTTGTCTGATGAGTCTCGATCTCTGTTGAGACATTCAGATGGTCAGAATGGTCAGAGGTAGAATTTGGCGTAAACAGAATGAGAACATGGATCCATCATGCCTTGTTCCCACTGTGCAGGCTGGTGGTGGTGGTGTAATGGTGTGGGGGATGTTTTTAGGCCCTGTGCCAATAGGGCATCATTTAAATGCCACTGCATACCTGAGCATTGTTTCTGACCATGTCCATCTCTTTATGACCACCATGTACCCATCCTCTGTCTTCCAGCAGGATAATGCACCATGTCACGAAGCTCAAATCAATTCAAATTGGTTTCTTGAACATGAAAAAGAGTTCACTGTACTAAAATGATATCAGTCACCAGATATCAACCCACTAGAGCACCGTCCTTCGGATGAGACGTTAAACCGAGGTCCTGACTCTCTGTGGTCATTTAAAATCCCAGGATGTCCTTCGGAAAAAGAGTAGGGGTGTAACCCGGGCATCCTGGCCAAATTTGCCCATTGGCCTCTGTCCATCATGGCCTCCTAGTAATCCCCATATAATGATTGGCTTCATCACTCTGTCTCCTCTCCACCAATCAGCTGGTGTGTGGTGAGCGTTCTGGCGCAATATGGCTGCCTTCACATCATCCAGGTGGATGCTGCACATTGGTGGTGGTTGAGGAGATTCCCCCTTCTATATGTAAAGCACTTTAGGTGTCTAGAAAAAGCGCTATATAAATGTAATTAATTAATATTATTTTTATTATTATCTTTGGGATGTGGTGGAACGGGAGCTTCGTGCCCTGGATGTGCATCCCACAAATCTCCATCAACTGCAAGATGCTCTCCTATCAATATGGGCCAACATTTCTAAAGGATGCTTTCAGCACCTTGTTGAATCAATGCCATGGAGAATGAAGGCAGTTCTGAAGGCAAAAGGGGTCAGACACAGTATTAGTATGGTGTTCCTAATAATCCTTTAGGTGAGTGTATTTCTATATTTAAGTTTATATTTCCATACATATGTGCAAAATTTGGTGCAAAAAGATGTATAATTTAGATTTGCCTTTTCCTACACTATTTGTAATATTTAAATTTAATACATTATTTTGATACGTTGCAAAATTTAAATTTAAATTAATTACCTGAATTGATTAGATTTGTTTAACATGCTCAAGGAAAAATTTACAGAACTATCATTTAAATAACTGTAACTTAGTGCATATTGGTCACACAAACATGACACATATGTCTATTCTTTTAAATGTCAGGTTTTAAATAATGGAAATCAAATAGAAAACTAATATTCTTTGTTTATGTAATCTGTTTGAAAAGAGAGAGATGTCAGTCGTTCGTGAGCCTCTTCATTATCCACTAAAGAGGCCGCCCCCACAGAGAGTGCGTTTCGTTCAAAGACAAATTCTGACGTGGTCCATGCATTTACTCCCTGCCTGCATCAACTCTAAAAACACAGTGAGATTTGTGAGATTAAAATACTTTGCATTGTTTTGAGGAATAATCCTGAAATAATTTAACTCACAGCTCTATAATGGATAGATTATGAAGGGCTTACTGTAAAATAGCCTATAGTGCAACATTAATAAAGCTTTTTTTTTGTGCAAATGTCTGCTCAGATGCTATAAATACAGTACCAGTGAAACATTCGGACACATTACTATTTGAATGAATGCAGTGTTGGGAAGTAGTGACACTGTTAGCTTAATTTTTCGGTAGTTTGTCAGTAGCTCAGTTACTTTTGAATTAGTGTACAATACTTGGTGTAGCCATTAACCCCATGCCTGTCACCCCCAAGTAGGGCATTTTGTCATACCCATAGTAAAAAGACTGCTGGTCACAAATGATTCAGAATATACTCATAACCAATATACTCAGAATTACTCAGACAGTTATCATGTTGGCTCGTTACTCTCTGTAGAATTTCAGAACACTCTGCTCTGAAGCGAAATGCAAAGATGCGAGCATCTGCTCCTGTATTTATATCCGCGCTGTAAGGGTGGAATGCCGTGAAGCAAAGTTGCAAGATGCAAACGCATCCCAATACTCATTGGCTCATTTAATTTCACTCAAAGAGGACTGGGCTCTCAAGCGAGATCCCATTTTTTCAGATTATTTCTAATGTTCGTAGAAAGTGACTAACTGAAAGGGAACTCAAGTTTCATCCTGTGAAAACCATTCTGAAATCGGACATTGTGTTACCATAGAAACGGTGCTTTAAAATCTTTTAGTGATCTCCTCTCCCTTAGTTGGCAGTGTCAAGTTTCATATTACAAAATGTATTATGATATTTTATAATCAAAACTTTTTATAATCTTGGCAAAATACATAATGCAAGGTCTGAGTCTCAAGGTTCCATATTTGGTGGTTATATATTTATAAATTTGGTTTATAGATTTGTGACAGGAAAATGCATTTTAAAATCTATTCTATGGAGTTTGGCTCTCACCTGGTGGCTGTTTTTGATATAACGCCTAAATAAAATCTCAAAGAAACTTCATTTATTCATATTAACTTCATATTTAAAACATAATACAATTTAAGCCATAGGTCTAAATAAATTATGTAAAACATATTATATAAAATATTTATTATAAAATATAAACTAGTACAGTACATTTTCTTTACAGTAAACAGACTTTTATAACGTTTTCATACTTATTTTTTATTGTATTTTTTGTCTTCTTTAAAAAGAGACCAACCATAGGTCTGTATTAGAAAGCGTTCATTAATTAGAATACTATGAGTAAGGAATAATTAATGATGGGCTGTTGAATTTGAAAATGCGGTCACGATGTGAAGCGAAGTCCTGTTTACTATATTTTTTTGCTTGGTCAGTGCGTTTTGTTTCTGATTTGGTGTGGGCTTGATGTGGGTTTTGATTCTGGTTTGGTTTGGTTTGGTGTGGGTTTTGGTTCTCGTTTTGTTTGGTTTGGGCTTTGGTTCTTTTGCTGTGCGTTTCCCTGAAAATAATTGCACATCTTAGAACATTCGTCAGACAATCAGATTCAGGTTATGCTTACCGGATTGTTCATTAAAGCCGAAATGTGCCCAATGTCAGCTTTTAAAGTAGTTGGAGTATTTTAATTACTCGCACTCTCATCTCGCCTCCCTCTGCCATTGTATGCTACCACACAAAGCACATCTGCAACAAATTACGTCAGAAAATAATCAGTACATTATAATCGGTTGTGGTCTATTACTGAACCGATACCGGACTAACCGATTACATCGCAATGCATCGAAGAAACTATTTATTTTGACAGCCATATTGTGTTTACACCTGGTTTACACCTGGTTTAAATGCTGGATTTTCAAAAGCATGTGAAGTTAATGGCTCCATTGTTGCAGTAAATTTGAACAACGTTCTTGAATTAATCATTTAAAGATGCAGGCCGGTATGTTAATGCAGGGTTGCATTAACATTGACTTTACATTTTCATCAAGCGGCTCCTCCTGCGATCTTTCTTGAAGCCAATATGGAAGTAATGTAAACTGCAGTTCCTCGACTGGCCACTGGGGACAGGCTCCAGAAGGAGCAGAATCTCATTGAGCCTCATGTTAAAATGCCCAACTTCCCAGCAGAAAAAAACATGTTTACAGCCTGAGACAAATTGGGGTTTTGGTCTATACGGCTAATTTAGCCCTTCATGACGATTGTGAGGGGGGTGATTTTTTTATAACTCTTTCATTTACATTATATATAGCCTTAAAGTTCTGCATAATTTAGGGCGTGGCCACTTTGAGTGACAGGTGGATAGCCATTTATCGGCCATCTATAGTCATTGCGTCACCTAAGCTCCGCCCACATCCTGCCTATTTTCCCATTTTCTGTAATCCGGGAGTGAATCGCTGCTAAGATGGCGACCCCCAGCTCGTCCCTACTATAAGCTTCAGAAGGGCTTATCGGAATCCTATGGGTGACGTCATGGACACTACGTCCATATTTTTTTACAGTCTGTGATTTTCACACCCCTAAACATGACCAAAACAAAACAAACTGTGATCGGCTGCGTTACATGCCAGTCAAGCGTCCTCTTGGGCGGTCCTTGACCAATGAAAGCCGCGATAGAGCCCAGGCGCTCCAACATGATCACATGGGTATGCGTATCAATAGTACGACGAAGGTGCAATGTTGTGGAAAGTATACGCCAACATGAGTTTGTGCATATGCTACACAGTTTATGGCATGTATATGACATGCTCTTGGGTAGGTTGGGGGGTTTGTGCATATAGTACGCCATAAAGTGCGTATTATAGGCACATGAAAAACTGCGTCCCAAATGCATGACAAAATCCATTCCACGACATTGCAGTCTCGTATTATTTATACACATTTTCATGACATTGGAGCTAGAGAGGAGCAATTCAATTGACTGATAGACAACTACTCTGTAAGTGTTTGTAACTTTTCTCATTTGATTGTTTGTTCATTTGTTGTTGGATAAGTGTGTCTGTGTAGTGCTGAGGTGTGTATTATTAGTTTTGGTATATTCTCTCGGTGTGTGTGGGAGTTAGCATTTGTTGAGTTAGCATTTGTTTGGTCATTGCCACGTTGGGAAGCGAGTTTGTTGGGGGCGTTCCCAGCTGCTTTCAATAACGATACTCAAGTGAGTATAAATAGCGTGATAGTCCGCGGCAGCGGAAGCGGCAGTGTGAAGCCCTCCTTGTGTGAAGACCGACGAGTGTAAAGACTTCAACTCTTCCCAGTGCAACTCCGCCCGAGCAAGGACCCCGGCAAGGCACTTGAGTATCATCTTCCTTTTCATTATTTGTGTTCGGCTCTAATTCCTATCTGGCCTTTTCACCATGTGCTTTCAAATCTCAACTATAACTACTAGCACTCGTAAATCACGCTCCGTACGCACGAGACGCCGTAATCCTAATAATTTGCGCTATATCCTAACATCCTCTGCTACTTTACTCTTTATTCCAATTGGTCTCTGGAATTGCCAGTCGGCTGTAAACAAAGCAGACTTTATTTCATCTATTGGGACTCATTCTCAGCTTAGCCTCATGGCCCTAACTGAGACCTGGATCAAACCAGAGGACACTGCCACTCCTGCAGCCCTCTCAAGCAATTATACTTTTTCACACACTCCTCGGCCTATTGGGAGGGGTGGGGGTACTGGTTTGCTTATCTCAAATGATTGGAAATTTGATCCATTACCGTCTCTACCGGCCAATTCATTTGAATCGCACTCAATCACTATTACTCACCCTGTTAAAATCCATGTGGTAGTGGTCTATCGTCCTCCAGGTCACCTCGGTAACTTTGTGGAGGAGTTGGATGTGTTACTTTCTAGCTTCCCTGAGGATGGCACTCCACTGATTCTGCTTGGCGACTTCAACATCCATCTTGATAAACACCTAGCTGCAGACTTCAGCACTCTACTGACTTCATTTGACCTTAAGTTAATATCTACTACGGCTACTCACAGATCAGGTAACCAATTAGACCTGGTCTACACACGCAACTGCTCCACAGACAACACTTTAGTTACTCCATTACACACCTCAGACCACTTTCTCATCACTCTTAACCTCATACTGACTCCTGATACAAAACGTACTCCTACACAGATTACCTTTCGGCGTAATCTACGCTCACTCTCTCCCTCTCGCCTATCCACTATGGTTTCATCTTCACTCCCTCCACCTGCTCAGTTCTCAGCACTGGACACTAACAGTGCTACCGACACTCTTTGCTCCACTCTAACATCCTCCTTAGACAGTTTTTGCCCCCTTTCATCCAGACCAGCCCGCCCCACCCAAACTGCCCCCTGGCTGTCTGAAGTTCTCCGTGAACATCGCTCTGGACTCAGGGCGGCAGAGAGGAAATGGCATAAATCTAAAAACAATACTGACCTTGCCTTTTATCAGTCTCTTCTCTCTTCTTTCTCTACAAATGTCTCCACTGCTAAAACAACATACTACCACAACAAAATCAACAATTGCTCTGACTCTCGCCAACTCTTTAAAACATTCTCCTCTCTCCTTTGTCCACCTCCTCCCCCTCCTTCATCAACTCTTACAGCTGATGACTTTGCATCATTTTTCACCAACAAAACAGCTCTCATTAGCAAACAGTTCTCCTCATCACTAACTGACACGCACATCTCAACAACTAACACGAACACGCTTCCATCCTTCTCTCCACTCTCCGAGGCAGATATTTCTAAACTCATCCTTTCCAATCACCCTACTACCTGTCCACTTGATCCTATTCCCACTCACCTCCTTCAGGCTATTTCTTCTTCAATCACTCCTGCACTCACTCACATTGTCAACACTTCTCTTCACACGGGCACCTTTCCCACAGCATTTAAGCAGGCTCGGGTAACCCCACTGCTTAAGAAACCCTCTCTGAATCCAGCACTTTTAGAAAACTACCGACCGGTATCCCTTCTGCCTTTCATTGCAAAGACCCTTGAGCGAGTTGTGTTCAATCAACTCTCTACGTTTCTTGAACGGGACAACCTCCTAGACAACAACCAATCCGGCTTCAAAAGCGGCCATTCGACTGAGACTGCCTTGCTCTCGGTAACTGAGGCACTGAGACTGGCAAAAGCAGCTTCCAAATCCTCAGTGCTCATTCTGCTGGATCTGTCTGCTGCTTTTGACACAGTTAACCACCAGATCCTCCTGTCAACACTTAAGAGGACGGGGATCTCAGGATCTGCTCTCCAGTGGTTCAGGTCTTACCTCTTTGGTAGGTCCTACAGGGTGTCATGGAGAGGTGAAGTGTCTAAGTCTCATAATCTAGCTACTGGGGTTCCACAGGGCTCAGTCCTTGGACCACTTCTCTTCTCCAGCTACATGTCATCATTAGGTTCTGTCATTCAGAAACACGGCTTCTCCTATCACTGCTATGCGGATGACACTCAACTATACTTCTCATTTCAACCAGATGATCCTACAGTCAGTGTTCGTATCGCTGCCTGTCTGACAGAGATTTCTGACTGGATGAAAGAGCATCATCTTAAACTCAATCTTGCAAAGACAGAATTACTTGTTTTCTCAACCAACCCAGCACTTCATCAAAATTTCTCCATTCAGCTTGGTTCATCGACCATAACTCCATCAAGGACAGCAAGAAACCTTGGAGTTGTGATTGATGACCAGTTAAACTTCACTGACCACATTACTGCAACAGCCCGGTCCTGCAGATTTGCTTTATACAACATTAGAAAGATTAGACCCTTCCTATCAGAACAGGCTGCACAACTCCTGGTTCAAGCTCTTGTTCTCTCCAGACTGGATTATTGTAATGCTCTTCTGGCTGGGCTTCCAGCATGCACTATCAAACCCTTGCAGCTGATCCAGAATGCAGCGGCGAGAGTGGTCTTTAATGAGCCGAAGAGAGCGCATGTTACGCCTCTCTTCATCAAACTGCACTGGTTGCCAATGGCTGCTCGCATCAAATTCAAGGCACTAGTTATCGCCTACAAAACAACCTCTGGCTCTGCACCAATATACCTAAATTCACTTGCTCAGACTTACACACCCTCCAGAAGCTTGCGTTCTGCGAGCGAGCGGCGCCTCGTGGTTCCATCCCAAAGAGGCATGAAATCGCTCTCACGGACATTTTCCTGGACCGTTCCTACCTGGTGGAATGACCTGCCGATCTCAATTCGTGCTGCCGAGTCTGTAGCCATTCTTAAAAAACATCTTAAGACACATCTTTTCCATTTGCACTTGACCAATACAGAATAGCACTTACTGATCACCACAGCAACGACCAAAAGCGCACACTCCTGGATCATATCTACGTCTCTCATCCGGATTTGTGCCTTCAGGCGGGTATGTTACATAGTTATCATAACTATCAGAATCCAGCAGAGGTGTGGACTCGAGTCATGTGACTTGGACTCGAGTCAGACTCGAGTCATGAATTTGATGACTTTGGACTCGACTCGACAAAATGTACAAAGACTTGCAACTCGACTTGGACTTTAACATCAATGACTCGTGACTTCACTTGGACTTGAGCCTTATGACTCGAGAAGACTTGCTACTTTTTGGCAATTTTTCTTTCACACGGCCGCGCTGCTCTCAGTGAAAAAAAGCTGCACCTGTATGCATGCAGAGAGCACGCGCGCTGCCAGCACGAGTCACGACATCCAATCACTGTAGTCCCACGTTGGTTTGATTCGACAGTATCCATAGCTACCAAGTCCGCGTATAACACGTGACTTATTTGGGCTTCTTTTTTTGGCAAGTCGCGGTAAAAAATCTCGAGTTGCGGGTCGCGGTTTTTTGGGCTTATTTAAAAAAATGTGGTTGCTTGTTAGGAAAATATGACAAGCAACTTCGTTTCTTTACATTTATGGTCGCTGTTTTGTCCAAATACATTGCCTGACACTGTCTTCTCACAGCTAATAGCCATAGTGCAACGATACAAGTGCTGTATTCATTCGTCCTCATACATCTCGCCTCCTTCCCCTCTTTGAAGAAAAATTGCGTTCAACGTGCAGGCATGTGATGTGATGTTATAAATGTAAAGAGAGTTCGTAGACGTAAATAGACGAATACATTTTATTATTATTTTTTACAAACAATGCAACCAGCAGAGATATACAGAGATGGAGAGGAAACAGGAGGTAAGCCACCTAATTTAATTTTAAAAATATTTTTTTATAATGTAGGCTATTTATTATGACTATTATTATTTGGCTATTATAAAAATAAATAATAAAAAAAGTATAGGCTACTAATAATAACAGTAGGTATGGTTCGAATGTATATTATTATAAACATGTCTCTATATTGCAGCGCTCTCAGTGTTTTCCAGGGCACCAACTCCCAATCATAGACTGTAAAAAAAAGTGCATATTAATCCTAAATAGTAGCTATGTGAAATTAGTAATTTTCAACACTCTTTAGGGCAGATTGCACATTGAGATGCAGGGCTTATCCTTTTTACGGTTTATAGTGTGCATGTTCACCACTGCACACTGTTACCATAATCCTTCACGTCACTTTTTCTCTTTTTCCATCTCCAAACCTCTTCTGTTCACAGTCTTTATTGCAACTTAAAGAATTTTGTAAAATCCCATCTGTATTTGCTTTTTAAACTCCATGAGATTTCAATTGAATATGTTGCAGGCACATTTATTGATACATTATTAATCATAAATTATACTGATGATAATAAATAATATAATAATATTGGGCTTGTTTTGGGCCCCCCACCCCTCTAGGTATTCTTCATACCTGAGAAGAATATGAAACAGATGTCAGAAAATCTATAGCCTCACATGTTGTATTTGAACTCTTTACTCATATCAATGCTGTTGTGTCAATATTCATTGTCTATTATACACTACGGTATACAATAATATTTCAGTTTCAGTGTATGCAATATTAAGAATATTTTCACTGCTTCAAAAGTCATAAGAAAGCCCTTTCCCTCCAGAAACTGAAGTCATATGCTTTGCCATGGCAAGCTGGCATAAAAAGTATAGCAAAACAAAATAATTGAATAAATTAAATTATTAAAGTAAACCAAATTAAACCAAAAATAAGCTAATCAATATTCCCATAATGGCCCTAAGTTTAGGCTAAAAGGACCCATATCTATTTGAAAGTTGAACTGTTTTGCAATAAGGTCAACACAATACAGGACTGAAGCTGCTGTGCATTGTTCTAGTGCAATATGCTGCTGAAATACAAGCATTTTCTGTGAAAATTTACATTTTCTGTTTTTTTACTGTATTTGCTTAATGTCATTGTATAAAAAGAGGTTTAAATAAATACAAATCTTACAGACATACATAATTTGTATAATTTTTATTTTTGTGGTAAGATGACTTGAAGTGACTCGAAACTAAAATGGTAGGATTTTGGACTCGACTTGAGACTTGTTGGCTTTGACTTCTGACTTGACTCGAGACTTGACTCATCTTTGACTCGACTTGACTCGGGACTCGAGGGCAAAGACTTGAGACTTACTTGTGACTTGCATAACAATGACTTTGTCCCACCTCTGGAATCCAGTGTTCTGTATATTGCGTACGTGAGTTTTTGTTGTAGATGGCTATTGCTGCGCGTTTAGCTAGAATACAAAACCAACCCATTGGGCCACTGAATCTGCATTAACGACAACAGCTGGGGCAACAGCCTTAGTCCTAATGGGTTGTAGCTATCTTAGCTATCAAAATCCAGTGTTCGGCACTTTGCGGACGTGAGTTTTTGTTGTAGATGTCTGTCTTTATTTAAAAAAAAAAAAAAAAAAAAAAAAAAAAAAATTGTTGTGTATTGTGCTAATTAATTGAGATTTCTTACAGCTCTTACAGGTTTTTGGCCTTGTCTGTTCCGTTGCTTCTATTACTCTCCCCTTTTTTGTAAGTCGCTTTGGATAAAAGCGTCTGCTAAATGATTAAATGTAAATGTAAATGTAAACATTGGGCTCGACCTTCTGCCGTCAGTCTGAAGCTCTGGCTATGCGAAAGGCCCCAGGGTGTTCATCAACAGATATGCCCAGGGACGGATTGGCAATCTGTGTGTTCTGGAAAAGTCCAGAACGGCCATCCAAAAAAAAAACAAAAAAAAAGTCTAATAAATAACACAATATGAACCATGGGCCGTCGCCAGGCCCTTTTTAGGAGTGCTGCAGCTTCAACTTATGCCACAGCCCCCCTAAAAAATATGCGATTAACCTTTAAAACATGTGAAAGTGGCGGGAGGCTTCGGCCCGTCTTTTAGTCTGTATGTGTGTTGAGTTCTTCAATCCAAAGCGGCGTCATAAACAGAGGTGTGTGTGTGTAAATCTGAGCCTCATTGGCCTGTCACCGCTTATCAATGTCAAAATATTTCAGAAAACCAATCAAATCAGAGAAGGCGGGCTTTATGTTCACACAGAAACTGCTGAGGCTGAGCACAAATTTTAGCAGCGCAACTCGACGACGTCAAGTGAGAGAAATGTAAGCAACTAAACTAAACATTCATGTTTGACAGCTGTTGCTTTAAGTCAGAAAACAAAAGGTTAAACAAAATACTCAGGCAAATTAATAAACTTTTGTCTAATTTTCATCATTTTGAGTTAAAAAAATATATATGTGATTCATGTAGCCTAGGCCTATTTAACAAACAAGAAATATTAACAAAGCCATTTTCATCAGATTAGGCATATTGATAATGAATGTGTATATATTGTAAATTAATATAATTCCATTTGTAACCTTCAGTAAATAAAATAAAAAAAAACTCATCTTTTTCAGCCTGTATTGGGCATAGGATATGAATGTGTTTATATTGTGAATTAATTTAATAAACTTAAACTTTAATAAACAGTACTAAGAACATTATTCATAAAACATATAAATATCAGTATGTTAATATGTAAACCATTTGTTTATTTTATGTACTGACGAAAATGGAAAAACTATATCAGTCAAAGCTCAGCGTTATGGGCAAAATAAAAACAGAGAAAAAGAGAGATGTGGAGATAAGAGACGAATAATCTACTGCCCAGTGACATGGTTTTCAAGCTATTGTTATCTCATTTTCAGATTTTCAGAACATCTTAAAATGCACATAGCCTATGTAGATCATTGAAATAAAAAATGTATCTGCCTTTTTTTTACAGTGTGGGTATGTTAGTAAGCTACTAGTTAATAGCACAATTTGGACCCGAAACTAAAGTGTAATTTTTTTTTTTCCATAGGCTATTCTCACTGGGGGCTAACCCGCTAAAATGAAAATCCTAGAAACGTCCCTGATATAAAAGCCATCAGCAGGGGCACTAATACAATCACTTATATAATGCTGCCTACGTGCAAAAAAAAAAAAAAAAACAATACCTGAGGAAGACGAGTCGGCCTACTAGCCAGTTTTGGATTGGTCCCCAGATTTCCGGAATCAAATCGCGGCAGAATGGCTAGCAGAAAACGTAAGGAGAAAGGTGGATAGGAAAAAGTTAAAGAAAAGAGGGCCAAGTACAGTGTAGTACATAGTACACCACAGTACAGTGTCTGTTGCAAACAGCTAGGGACCAATGGCCGGATGATGGGCCTATTTCGGAGAAAGTCCAGGGCTGTTTTTTAGCCCCAGTCGGTCCCTGGATATGCCTGAGATTGGCTACATCGCTCAATGCGGTAAAAACATGTTATAAATGGAAACTCTGCCTATACTTGTGCCTGTAAATCATTTTTATTTTAGTTATTGTTGCTTTTGTGCAATAGATGAATAACAGCTTTCGTTTTTATAAATAATTATTATTAGGATTATTGTTATAAATAACACCCATTAGCATCCAAATGGACTACATGCACACACACACACACACACACACACACACACACACACACACACACACACAACCATACAGCCAGTGCAGGCAGTAATCTTGGACAGCTTGTCTAAGATTATTTCTATGAGTAAAGTAGCCTGTTTTGTTTGAACATGCTAAACAACATATCTAATAATTTCTTTCATTTTCATTTTGCAACTTATAAAATTGTTAAAATAAACACCATATGTTAAAAATAGTTTAAGAAATAATAATTTAGATAATATCATTGAATGTAAATCACCATTCTGACATACATTTGGCTCTGAATGCATTTTGAAATTCAAACTATTATCACGCAGTATTATGATAAAAAAGCAATACAAAGTGTCCTACCCGTGAGTCTCAATGAATTTAGAAGAAAATAACCTAAATGCTGTCTGTTTGGTCAGCACTTTATTTAATTAAAACACAAAAAATCCAAATACTTTCCTAAAAAAAGAAACAAAAATAAATATAATTGCATTTAAAACAAAACTGAACTATTTTAATGGCTGTAACAGTAGTGTGTGATAATGGAGGATTAAAAAAAATTGAACAAAACAAACAAAAACAGTTAGACTCGGCCAAGATGGGGCAGGATAAGGCTAGGGCATAGAGAGGCCTGTGCAAAACTCTATTGAGATATGCACAATACATATAATCTTGTAATATGAATTGCATTTATGTAAATTATTAATTACAATTGCAGTAGCCTATAATTAGCTCCTTTCAGTCGTGTCAGATTAATTGTTGAGCAGATCTGATAACGCACAGCTGTGTCAACATTCACTATCAGATATAAGGCAGGTTATTCGTGTGCTCCAAAACAACAACATGGCGAATGTGAGCGCTTTGGAGAGACAAAAACGTTTATTTAACCCTCACCAAACATATCCAGCATCAAGCTCCGGTAATGTTATGTCTTACCGAGACCTCTAAAGCTGAGCATAGCTTCATGTACATTTAATGTAGCTTACACATTTCCAGTGCAACATATATTTGTTAGACAAAAACAAATACAGATTTATTAAACGTCACACTTACTGGAGACCGAGGAGGTAAAATGCCTTCCGTCAACAATGGGCTTCAACAAAATGTCGGTAATATCATTTTACTTTCACTTTTAACAGAGTCACGTGACCGGGATAATATTGGTTTGACGTTGACGCTGGATGTTTGATATTTGTCAGAAATTTAGCTTCGAAACTTCAATAGATCAATACGATTCAGCTTAAGAACAAAAAGCATGCATTTAAAATGTAGAAGAGAACTCACAATATAGTGTATGGTTTTAATCCGCTTTGCTGTATAGAAACCTTTTTTTTTTTTTTTTGTAAGGTAAAATACTTGATTGGGATCATCTAAGACGAAGAGGAAAAACATATTACATACATATTTGTACTCTTGAAAAAAGGTCGATCAAAGTGAAAACAAAACCTTGAAATACACACACACACACACATGTTGGTCTATGTGCTTTACAGGGACTCTCCATAGGCGTAATGGTTTTTATACCGTACAAACCGTATTTTCTATCCCCTTACACTGCCCCTGCCCCTAAACCTACCCATCACAGGAAACATTCTGCATTTTTACTTTCTCAAAAAAACATCATTTAGTATGTTTTTAAGGCCATTTGAATTATGAGGACATTTGATATGTCCTTATAAACCACATTTATAGAGTAATACCAGTGTAATACCCATGTAGTTATACAAATTTGTGTCCTCATAAACCACATAAACAGGCTCACACACACACACACACACACACACACACACACACACACACACACACACACACACACACACACACACACACACACACACACACACACACACACACACACACACACAAACACAATCTCATCTGGTAAAAACACTGTAAATGTCACACGTTGGAAAAAATAAAAGTAGCTACAGTTTTGTGAATAAAACAAATAAAACCTTTTTATTTTAGGAACCAGTAATGGCACATCATTTAAATCTGAGTTAGAAAACAAAAATGTTTTCAATTATGTATTTCTTTGTATATCAATAGCCTTGCACTACAGCTCTGTGAATAAAGCCAACCTTAAAATGTTATTCAAGAAACCAGCAACAGCACAGCCTATATTTGAAAAAGTCTGTATGTATTTTATACAATTTTATTATCATATCTGAATCCCAATAGCATGGTTTTTGCATCACGTATGATAGTAAAACCAACTGAAAGCAGTTCTTTTAAGACCTAATAATAGATCACACTATTTAAATTTGGGATTTAATATTATTATGTTTTTGTTTTTTTAAATGTAATTATGTAATGTAACTAAATTCATTTTTTTTCAACATCTTATTTTTCTTAATAACATTAGCCTACTATTACCAACACGTGTTGTTGAAATGCGACAAAAAGAAGAAGCTAACATAAAATAAAGAAGAAAAAAAAATTGCTACCGTGTTCGTGCTTATTTTTTTTATTTTTTTCTTGTCAGATCTTTCGTTAGAGAAAGTGCAGTAATAACATCAGGATTGGGTAAAACCCAGAATCTGTAAATACCCTAAAAGAAAGAGAAGAGAAAAAAAAAAGAAACAAACTACAACAACCTTCCCTGACTCCCTGGCTAACCAAAAAAAAAATAGAAAACATAAAAACTGGCACCCAATCCCTACAGCCTCTAAACAAAATACACAGTAAATAATAAAGAATACAATAAAGAATTGACTTAAGCGGCACAATTGCCAGCTCATCTTCCGGGTATTTAAAAGGAACGTGGAGCCTCAGATGGCGACTCAAGAAAAAAGGAAAACAAAAGACACAGCAATACGTCTCCCAGATGTAACATCTTGCAAAGCCTTCTTGGGCCCTATCACCAGGCACAAAGTGACACCAGGCGCGTCGCAAATGTTTTTTTGCTAGTTTGAGCCTCACGTAGTTATCATTTTCACATGCAGCATCATGTTGAAATAGCAAATGCAATGACGCCATCTTCGACAGCTTTTGCAAAGATTATTTTTCCACATCCATGCATTGTAAAAAGTGCAGTATAAAATGTAAAAAATTGTGGCTGAAATAAGAGGTTTTTGCTCAGTTTGTGTGTCAAATGTACATTTTCACAAACTTTTCCACTAGCGAGAAATTTGTCGTAATTTAATATTTTCTTTGTTGTCACTAAAGCTCTCTCTGTTTTATTATCGATCATTAAATCGTTATGCTGCCTCAGTCTGTCCAAGATCAGTTTCGTGAGGTACCTTTGTGCACAAATGCTGCCTGCCAGGTCATTGCCTAGTTTTCTTGCTTCTAGCAATGAATCTAGGAAGCTTCAATTTAAAGTAAAAGCAGAAGAGAAACAGACATGATCATAGTAAACAACTACAAATAATTGAATGTCTATTATATTCTGTTCTATTTATTTATTCCAAAGAAATGTGAAATTTTTTAAATGTTAAAGTATTATGCATCGGCTGCTTTCCTTTGGTTCTTCTCCCTCAGTTTCTTGTCTTCGTTCCTCTTGTAATTTTCTCTCTTCAATCTCTGCTCTGACTCTCTCCTCCGTCTCCTTTTCCACTCTCTCAATATCCTCTTGTATTTGTTTCTCCTCTTGTTGTTTTCTCTGCTCTTCTTCCTGTCGTCTGAATATCAGTGCATCTTCGAACATCTGAATACTGTAGTGTCCTCCTCCATTCTGCTCTATCGTTGTGTCAATCTTCTGCAGTAGATCATTCACCTGCTCTCTGTTATTCTGATCTCTGTTGTTGAAGACGTGATATCTGCCTCCACACTCCTGAACTAGATGTCTTAAAGCTTCATTCTCCTCAATGAGTTCCTCTGCAGACTCTCTATCTAGCTGATCTCCATGAGTGAAGAGAATGATGGAGTATTTTACCACTTCTTTACCAAACATCATCTCAATAATCTGAGGAATCTGCTGCTCGTGTTCAGTGAATCTCATTATCAAAGGAAAAACAACGAGAAAAGCGTGCGGTCCAGGACTGGATATATAAACACTTCTCACTATCTCTATCATTAACTCTTCATGATTAATCTGTGTGTCGAATAATCCCGGAGTATCAACTACAGACACAGATCGGCCTGAAACAGTGGCTTGAGCATCTGAACATTCACTGGTTACTGAAATTGTATTTAGTTCGGATCGGAACTCTTTCTGTCCCAGAATTGTGTTCCCAGCAGCACTTTTCCCAACACCAGTTTTTCCCAGAAGAACAATCCGTCTGGATGAGAGATTTTTTGACACTGCAGGACAAAGTAAACAGATCACAGAATCACTGTTTTTACTTTGACACATTGGCAACTGTACCATTTCATTCTGTAGCCTAGAATTAAGCAACAACATTACGTAAGAAATAATGGTGATGCTTTAGATTACAGCCTGAAAAGTAAAGCAAATTTACAGAGTAATTTTCTGTAATTATAGTGTAACTATAAAGTATGTACGTGTAGGTATAAGGGAACAATATGATATATTTGGGGAATAAAGGTGGAACAACAAGGAAAATCAAAATTAGATTTATACTGTAATTATGTTTTAATTAAGGGATAATTATCTATGTAGTTACAGGGTAAGTGTGAATCTGCTGCTGTAAATTAAAGTGGTGTTTGTTCCCCTCTTGTTTCATGTAGTTACAGGGTAAGTGTGAATCTGCTGCTGTAAATTAAAGTGGTGTGTGTTCCCCTCTTGTTTCATGTAGTTACAGGGTAAGTGTGAATCTGCTGCTGTAAATGAAAGTGGTGTGTGTTCCCCTCTTGTTTCATGTAATTACAGGGTAAGTGTGAATCTGCTGCTGTAAATTAAAGTGGTGTGTGCTCCCCTCTTGTTTCATGTAGGTACAGGGTAAGTGTGAATCTGCTGCTGTAAATTAAAGTGGTGTGTGTTCCCCTCTTGTTTCATGTAGGTACAGGGTAAGTGTGAATCTGCTGCTGTAAATTAAAGTGGTGTTTGTTCCCCTCTTGTTTCATGTAGTTACAGGGTAAGTGTGAATCTGCTGCTGTAAATTAAAGTGGTGTTTGTTCCCCTCTTGTTTCATGTAGTTACAGGGTAAGTGTGAATCTGCTGCTGTAAATGAAAGTGGTGTGTGTTCCCCTCTTGTTTCATGTAGTTACAGGGTAAGTGTGAATCTGCTGCTGTAAATTAAAGTGGTGTGTGTTCCCCTCTTGTTTCATGTAGTTACAGGGTAAGTGTGAATCTGCAGCTTTAAATTAAAGTGGTGTTTATTCTACTCTTGTTTCATGTAGTTACAGAGTAAGTGTAAATCTGCTGCTGTAAATTAAAGTGGTATTTGTTCTATTCTTGTTTCATGTAGTTACAGGGTAAGTGTGAATCTGCTGCTGTAAATTAAAGTGTTGTGTGTTCCCCTCTTGTTTCATGTAGTTACAGGGTAAGTGTGAATCTGCTGCTGTAAATTAAAGTGGTGTTTGTTCCCCTCTTGTTTCGTGTAGTTACAGGGTAAGTGTGAATCTGCAGCTGTAAATTAAAGTGGTGTTTGTTCCCCTCTTGTTCCCTGTGTTACAGGGTAAGTGTGAATCTGCAGCTGTAAATTAAAGTGGTGTTTGTTCCCCTCTTGTTCCCTGTGTTACAGGGTAAGTGTGAATCTGCTGCTGTAAATAAAAGTGGTGTTTGTTCTCCTCTTGTTCCCTGTGTTACAGGGTAAGTGTGAATCTGCGGCTGTAAATTAAAGTGTTGTGTGTTCCCCTCTTGTTTCATGTAGTTACAGGGTAAGTGTGAATCTGCAGCTGTAAATTAAAGTGGTGTGTGTTCCCCTCTTGTTTCATGTAGTTACAGGGTAAGTGTGAATCTGCTGCTGTAAATTAAAGTGGTGTTTGTTCTACTCTTGTTTCATGTAGTTACAGGATAAGTGTGAATCTGCTGCTGTAAATTAAAGTGGTATTTGTTCTATTCTTGTTTCATGAGGTTACAGGGTAAGTGTGAATCTGCTGCTGTAAATTAAAGTGGTTTTTGTTCCCCTCTTGTTTCATGTAGTTACAGGGTAAGTGTGAATCTGCTGCTGTAAATTAAAGTGTTGTGTGTTCCCCTCTTGTTTCATGTAGTTACGGGGTAAGTGTGAATCTGCAGCTGTAAATTAAAGTGGTGTTTGTTCTCCTCTTGTTTCGTGTAGTTACAGGGTAAGTGTGAATCTGCTGCTGTAAATTAAAGTGGTGTGTGTTCCCCTCTTGTTTCATGTAGTTACAGGGTAAGTGTGAATCTGCTGCTGTAAATTAAAGTGGTGTTTGTTCCCCTCTTGTTTCATGTAGTTACAGGGTAAGTGTGAATCTGCTGCTGTAAATTAAAGTGGTGTTTCTTCCCCTCTTGTTTCCTGTAGTTACAGGGTAAGTGTGAATCTGCTGCTGTAAATTAAAGTGGTGTTTCTTCCCCTCTTGTTTCCTGTAGTTACAGGGTAAGTGTGAATCTGTGGCTGTAAATTAAAGTGGTGTTTGTTCCCCTCTTGTTTCGTGTAGTTACAGGGTAAGTGTGAATCTGCAGCTGTAAATTAAAGTGGTGTTTGTTCTCCTCTTGTTTCATGTAGTTACAGGGTAAGTGTGAATCTGCAGCTGTAAATTAAAGTGGTGTTTGTTCTCCTCTTGTTTCGTGTAGTTACAGGGTAAGTGTGAATCTGCAGCTGTAAATTAAAGTGGTGTTTGTTCTATTCTTGTTTCATGTAGTTACAGGGTAAGTGTGAATCTGCTGCTGTAAATTAAAGTGTTGTGTGTTCCCCTCTTGTTTCATGTAGTTACAGGGTAAGTGTGAATCTGCTGCTGTAAATTAAAGTGGTGTTCATTCTACTCTTGTTTCATGTAGTTACAGGGTAAGTGTGAATCTGCTGCTGTAAATTAAAGTGGTGTGTGTTCCCCTCTTGTTTCATGTAGTTACAGGGTAAGTGTGAATCTGCTGCTGTAAATTAAAGTGGTGTGTGTTCCCCTCTTGTTTCATGTAATTACAGGGTAAGTGTGAATCTGCTGCTGTAAATTAAAGTGGTGTTCATTCTACTCTTGTTTCATGTAGTTACAGGGTAAGTGTGAATCTGCTGCTGTAAATTAAAGTGGTATTTGTTCTATTCTTGTTTCATGTAGTTACAGGGTAAGTGTGAATCTGCTGCTGTAAATTAAAGTGTTGTGTGTTCCCCTCTTGTTTCATGTAGTTACAGGGTAAGTGTGAATCTGCTGCTGTAAATTAAAGTGTTGTGTGTTCCCCTCTTGTTTCATGTTGTTACAGGGTAAGTGTGAATCTGCTGCTGTAAATTAAAGTGTTGTGTGTTCCCCTCTTGTGTCATGTAGTTACAGGGTAAGTGTGAATCTGCTGCTGTAAATTAAAGTGTTGTGTGTTCCCCTCTTGTTTCATGTAGTTACAGGGTAAGTGTGAATCTGCTGCTGTAAATTAAAGTGTTGTGTGTTCCCCTCTTGTTTCATGTAGTTACAGGGTAAGTGTGAATCTGCTGCTGTAAATTAAAGTGTTGTGTGTTCCCCTCTTGTTTCATGTAGTTACCAGGTAAGTGTAAATCTGTGGCTGAAAATTAAAATGGTGCATGGCCCTGTTTACTGCTTGCCTGGTACCACTCTGTGAAGCTAACTTTAACGGGGAAAAATTATACTAATAAACCCTCACTTGAGTCGGGAAGAGATAGCATCTTCCTGGCTTTGATGATCTGAATTTCTAGGTTACAGAAATTGCACGTGTTTAGGCAGAGCTCATCTTAATGTTTTAAATTATACATTTTGTATTTTTATTTTGCATTTTAGACTTTGTGTTAGTGCTGATAGTCTGGCTTGTGAAATTACTTTTATGCAACAGTTTGTCAGAACATGCCCCCAAACCCCCCTAGCAAGATCCCTTTTGTACACCCCCCCCCCCAAAAAAAAAAAAACACAAAAAAAACAGTGATTTTGTGAAATTAGATTAAAATATGAAATAACTTTTCTATTTGAATGTATTTTTAAATGATTATTTCTGTGGTCAAAGCTGAATTTTCAGTATCATTACTCCAGTCTTCAGTGTCACATGATCCTTCAGAAATCATTCTTATATGAGGATTTGCTGCTAAAGAAACATTTATGATTATTATCAATGTTTAAAACAGTTGTGTAAAAAAAAAAATTCACAAGAACAGCATTTATCTTAAAAATGATCTTTTGTAATAATTTCCTTGACAGTGAAGACTTGAGTAATGATACTGAAAATTCAGGCATTATTTTTTTTAAAATATAAAATAAATGCAGCCTTAGTGCGAATAAGAGACTTGTTCTAAAAAATATTTAAAATCTTATCGAACTTACCGAACAAAAACTTTTGAACGGCAGTGTATGTTGCCATGGAGACGAGTGGAATTTCTCTGGGTTTACAAATCCTTGGGAGCTTTTGGGATAATGTAAGTACACAATTGCATAAAATACATCACACTTTGCAAGTGTTTTTTATTTTATATTTTACTACAAAAATCCTTCCATATTGTTCCTTAATGTACTCATTATTAAAATATCTATATTAACACTGATTTATCTTTAACCAGTAAGCTTTTGATAAAGAGATCTCAGCGCTCTGATTCAAAAATGTAGAATTCCTCAATTATAACTGCAATTTATAAAAATTAATTTATACTTCTTGCACAGGAGATACTTGGTGTTCAAATCTGTGGTTTAAATAAAGAAAGCGCCTATTTGAACATTTTATCTGGCGTTTTCGGAGTTCAAGCGATCAACGGGTGCTCAGCTCTCATTAACCCCGGCGAGAGCAGCCTTTCCTCGGCTAGTCCTTCTTCCGTTTGCCGCTGGCTCTGATGTCTATAGTGGTTAAACATGAGATATAATTTGTCTTGTGTAGATCTTCATATTTTTAGGATGTTTAACTTTACAGAGTTGTATATAGAGCACTGTTGACTGAATTGTTTGCTTTATTAATTGTATAGCTAATTATACATTTTACTTGTATAGGCCTAATGGCTATTATTGATCACACATAAACTGACATGTTTAAAAAAAAAAATCATGTAAACGGAAAGAAGCAGGGTTGTTTTTTGTTTCGTTTTTGCTTTAAATATACATGCATTGAAGATAATCAGGCATTGTCTGAACTTCATTTGTGTGGCTATTAATATGGTTAAGATTTTTTTCAATGAAAAAAAAAAAATTAAAAGGCAGAAACTGGCATTTTATGACATATTTTTGTTTATTGTAGCCTAAAATATAGCTACATATAGCTAGAGATAACCGGAGTGAGAGTCCGCTGAGGGACGCTATCAAGAACGCTGCGGAGTACCGGATTGTGCTCCCCGTCTTCGGGAGTTTGTTCTCCCGAGTCGAACTTGGCAAGCTTGAATTAGGACGCAAGTCACAAGTTCCCAGCTGGCATTTTAACATTGAGCCACTGTTGAATCAACGTCAGGTGCCAGTGTTGGATAACCGTTGAATTTTGTTTAGATTTTGCAAATCTAATCAACGTTGAAATGGCAACATCATTCCAACGTCATGTTTGTCAACATAGGTGAATTTGCCAACATTGAAACAATGTTGATTTTAGTTTAGATTTTGCAAATCTAATCAACGTTGAAATGGCAACGTCATTCCGACGTCATGTTTCTGAACATAGGTGAATTTGCCAACATTGAAACAATATTGATTTTAGTTTAGATTTTGCAAATCTAATCAACGTTCAGATTGCAACGTCTTTCCAATGTCACGTTTCTCAACATAGGTGAATTTGCCAACATTGAAACAATATTGATTTTAGTTTAGATTTTGCAAATCTAATCAACGTTGAAATGGCAACGTCATTCCGACGTCATGTTTCTGAACATAGGTGAATTTGCCAACATTGAAACAATATTGATTTTAGTTTAGATTTTGCAAATCTAATCAACGTTGAAATGGCAACGTCATTCCGACGTCATGTTTCTCAACATAGGTGAATTTGCCAACATTGATTTAAGTTTAGATTTTGCAAATCCAATCAACGTTGAAATTTCAACGTCACTATAAAGTCCTGCTTTTCAACATAGTTTTTGTTAAACAGTTTTCACTGAAGTATTGATGTGTTCAACAGTAGCACCAAACACCTTGAAATGGATACATAAACACTAAGTTTGCAAACACGCACAGTCAGCTTGGAAGAAGCCAATTGGTCAAAGGAAGACCAGGAAGAAGATTAATAAAGACATTTCGCTGACGTAGGAGACATGCTTTATTACATAGCTGCAATTGTGCCAACCTTTGACATCGATTGTACACATGTCAAACTTTTACTTTACACAAAAATTCTGTCATTAAAGGGTTAGTTCACCCAAAAGTGAAATTGAGGTCATTAATGACTCACCCCAATGTCATTCCACACCCGTAAGACCTCCATTCCTCTTCAGAACACAGTTTAAGATATTTTATATTTTAGTCCCAGAGCATTGTGGCGATTCAAATCATTGATTCATGGCTGTTTGAATCTTTATTTGAGGTTTGAAAACAAACGCAGAAGAGAAGACAATGCTGAATAAAGTCGTAGTTTTTGTTATTTTTGGACCCAAATGTATTTTGGATGCTTCAAGAGACTCTAATTAACCCACTGATGTCACATATGGACTACTTTGATGATGTTTTTATTCCCTTTCTAGACATGGACAGTAAAGTGTGCATACTGCATTATGCTCTGGGACTAAAATATAAAATATCTTAAACTGTGTGTGGAGATGAACGGAGGTCTTACAGGTGTGGAACAACATTAGGGGGAGGAGTTAATGACATCAATTTCATTTTTGGGTGATCTAACCCTTTAAATGACTCGCCTTGTCGCTCCACACCCGTAAGACCTTCGTTCATCTTCGGAACACAGTTTAAGGTATTTCATATTTAGTCCAAGAGCTTTCTGTCCCTTCATTGAAAATGTATGTACGGTATACTGTCACTTTTTTTGTTGTTATTTTTGGACCAAAATGTATTTTCATTGCTTTCATTGCAAAAATTCTATCCAACCCACTGATGTCACATATGGACTACTTTGATGATGTTATTAACTTTCTGGTCCTTCTGGACATGGACAGTATACCGTACATACATTTTCAATGGAGGGACAGAAAGCTCGGAGTAAATATAAAATATCTTAAACTGTGTTCTGAAGATGGAGGTCTTACGGGTCTGGAACGACATTAGGGTGAGGAGTAAATGACAGAATTTTCATTTTTGGTGAACTAGCTTTTTTTAACCTTTAAAAAAAACGGCCCAAACATTGGGCAACATTAAACACAGCTGGTTAAGTCTTCCTTTCTTGTTACTTCTTTCTGCTACCGCCACCAGTCCTCTCAGGTGCATATTTCAAGTCTTTGGCCATGTATTCGTCTACTTTCATTGGCTTTAAGCTCAAGACCGCATCTGATGAGAAAAACAAAAAAAAACAGATCAGTATTAGCAAACACTACTCTCTCAAATTAAAATATTTAGCAAATATCAACTTTTGTGGCATTGCCAATGATCAAAGTATATCAATTAGTATTGATCAACATGCAAGGTCATTGATAATCATGTGCTTGAGCGAGCAACAAAAGGCAGTTGGTAGTAACCCTTGCTGCAGGTAGAGAAGTTAGTCTAGAGCCCAGAATGGAGTATTTTATTTATATATATATAAAAGTTTGGACACATTACTATGTGTAATGTTTTTGAAAGAAGTTTCTTCTGCTCATCAAGCCTGCATTTATTTGATCAAAAATACAGAAAAAAATGTAATATTGTGATCTTATTACAATTTAAATATTTGGTTTTCAATTTATTATATGTTAAATTACAATTTATTTCTGTGAAAAGCTGAATTTTCAGGATCATTCCTTCACCGTCACATGATCCTTCAGCAATCATTCTAATATTCTGATTTATTATGAGTGTTGGAAACAGTTCTGCTGCTTAATATATTTGATGAATAAAAGGTTTAAAAGAACTGCATTTATTCAAAATAAAAACATTTTCAAATAATATAAATCTCCTTTACTATCAATTTAACACAGTGTTTCTCAAACTTTTTCAGCCCAAGGACCACTTTATCTTCCAATTTTTTTCTGAGGACCACCTACAGAATCCCACTCTAACACGCCCCCCAAAAAACCAACAAAATAGGAAGGATAAGCTAAATTTAAGTTTAATATGCAACTGTTTCAAGTCAAAAACGAATCATTCAAACATAAATGCAATGATTTGATCAGAAATTATTATATACATTTTATATATAAAAAGTCTTCCACATAAACCTGTATTTAAATTTTACAAAAATGTAACAAAAAAAAGTTAAGGGTTAGTTACTTTCAGATTCAAATAGATGGTTGGGTTAGGTATGGGGACAACTTAACGTTAAAGGAGACTTTCAGGTCCAAATCTCTGGAAAAAAGAAGAAAGAAGAATGTGACGTGCTAAAGATGTATAGATATTGTTATGCCTCTCCCTGATTGGGTAACGGTAGTACAAGACAAAAACATTCAAACTGATCTAATATGTATAACGTTAGCTTCATGGAGCATACACACATACACGCCGGTGGAACGACGGACTTAACGCAGGTAAACTAGTCTGCCCGTAACGTTACACTTAACGGCGGTTCGCGGTTAAACTAGTCTGCCCATACGTCTACACACACACAGATAAGAACGGCGTTTGACGGTTAGCTAGCACTAACTCCGGTTCGCGGTTAAACTAGTCTGCCCATACGTCTACACACACACAGATAAGAACGGGGTTTGACGGTTTAACGTTAGCTAGCACTAACTCCGGTTCGCGGTTAAACTACGTTAGTCTGCCCATATAAACACATAATTAATTAACACAATACGTATATGGACCAGAGTCAGACACACACAACATTTATTTAGCAATTTTCTAGTTATAAAATGTGACTTCAAAAACTTTGCTTACCGTCTGAGCTGTTATGCCCAAATTCAGTCGAATCGGTCCAGGTCAGAACCTGCGAGGCTGACGATGACGACACAGACCCACTTCGCGCACGCGCAAGCAGGTGTTGTGTGGAACCGTCAGAGCCTATTGGCCTTTGTGTGATGGACAGTCGCCGTCCTCCAATCAAGCCATACATCTTGTATTCGTGTGTGTGTGTGGTGTGTGTGTGTCCGTCCATATGTGTGTCTATATATATATATATGTGTGTGTGTGTGTGTGTGTGTATGTTTGTGTGTTATTTTTTTAATTTTAAGCGGTCTGTTAATTTTTTTTCCAGAGCTGTGTAGGATATAGTAGGATATATATATAGCTCTGGAAGAAAAATTAAGAGACCACTTAATATAAAAATTAACTTAATATATACAACTTAATATATAAAAATTAAAATGCACCAGAATGCAGGAAATCACATCTACAAAATTTAAAATTGTATAGGGGAAATGTATATCCCCAGACCCCCACACAAACAGCTCCACATATAATATTTTCACCAGCCGCCACTGCATATATTGTTCTTGTATGGAATGACTAACCAAAATGATCAATCGGACTTGCTGTCAAAGTAAGCCATAAGATGTAGAAAGTGCTCAACAAACGTTTAATTCAGAGTTGATATTTCAACGTTGTATCATTATTCATGTATCAACTCTTTTTCAACAGTTAATTGATCAGCATTGTTTGGACGTTGTTCCAACGTTATTTTTCTACTAAGATATTTCAACAAAATTTTTAAAAGTCATGGTTGTAAAAATAATGTTGATTTGACGTACAACTCAAAACTTGTTGATATTTCTATGTTGAATTCTTAGTGAGTTAACAACACCAATTCAACTATTTGGTGTTCAACGTTGTTTTGACGTTGAAACAATGTTTTTTCATAAACTGACATTATTTCAACTACATTTAAACGTTTAATGTCAGTTGAATGCCAGCTGGGTTCGCGTAGGCCTACTTATTGAGAAAAAGATCATTAAATTATCTTTAATTTCGTATCCTGTAGCCGAGGGAGCGGGGCATTAGACGTGTCATATGAATGAAAAAATAACTATATCAAGTTCATACACGGTTGAATGCTTTAGTACAGTGTATGTGCATTATGCCGCGCAACTGTAGCTTTTCCAGCTAAATAAGTGCGTAATACAGCACTTTTTTCTACTGGGACGCACGCACAATGATGATGAGCTTCTGCCTGCAGCAAAGCACAAACACCTGTTAGAGTAGCCCGGAGAACATTATGCGAAACACCGGAAAACGGTGGAAGAGGGGAATGTGTGTTTTATAAGACCTACTCGTTTTAGCTTTTGAAATGCTAATCCTACCTCCATTGAAATTTACGATATCACGAACATTATCATTAAGTGATAGTATCATTAATAACTTAATAATAGGCCTACAGATTAAAAAAAGACAAATCTTACCCGTATACGCCATTTTATGTTCAACACCCGTATAAAACCGAAAGTAAAGTGGCTGACCGTGACGTAACGATGAAACGGAAAACAAGGCTTTAAAACTCACACAGATTATACATTTGATAAATAAGGAACTGAATGTATTCGATAAAAGTAAGCTAATGAACACTTAGACACGTTGCCTAGTTCAATTGCAGATCTGTGAGTAACAGATGTATTCGATCTCCATTTCACGTTATTTTAAATTAAAACATTTTCTTCCATCTCATTTTGTGGTTGTCTTGGGCTTTTCTTTCTGTCAGTTGATGATCTAATCAACAACTTAAGGTTCAATCAATGGTTCAATAACTCTGAGCACTCTGACTTTGAGTTAGTGCGCACACTACGACTATACTTTTTTTTTTTTTTATCAAGGTAGCTCCGAAATAAGGAAGAATAGGCTAAATTATGACAATTATGAGGCTTTTTTTGGGGTGAAACTAACCTTTTCTGCTTTGCAATGTAAGGTCTGCAGTGCTGTTCTAAATATCTTCACATTTGTATTTCGTTTTGGAACAATCGAGTCTAATTTCAGAAAATGAAGACATGTTTATTTGTTTAAGGTAGCCTACTTTTGTTCTATGTTTGGTATTTTACCTAGGCCTATAGGAAGTGCTATGCCTAAATGAACAGGTTGCTATAACATTTATATTCGTTGGTGTCCCCAAACATAGTGTGCTTTGTCTAGAGTAGTTAAAATCATTTCCTACTCCATTTTGTATTTGCTCCGCCTTTCGCCAGTCTCAGAAACGAAAGTATAGCCTACAGACAGGCAGTTCGAGTCCGATCGAAAAATTCATACCATCCCAGAGTTCTTCTTCCGTGAGGTAAGTTTGGAAGAAGACTGAATTCGAGTTATCTCTAATATTTGATGTTGTGTAAATTGCTGTTTTAATAAGCTGACTAATTTCAGCTGTGTATCAGGTTTTCAAGCGCGAGACTTCTGTTTAAGTAGGCTAATAATTATTAATTTTGTGTTGTTGTTGTTAATATAACTATTAAATATGCCAATAAAATATCACATTTTTTATTTATTTTATTTTACTTAAAGTAACCACTTATTTCCAGGGACTAAAATCTAATTTAAAAACATGACTATCCTATTTAAAAATAAATAAATAAATAAATAAATAAATAAATAAATAAATAAATAAATAAATAAAAGGATTGTGGAAGTTTTTAGAGCGAAAAAAAAGAGAAGATATTGCAAATTACAACTAGATGCTATTGTTTAGATATAGTCTGTGGTTTTGACATTGAACTTCCTTGTTACGTGTCTTCATTTAATCCACATAGCCTACAGGTAATCGGGCACCGGGCATTTTCCCGGTGGGCCGACGCACTTTGGGCCGATGATCCTATGAATTAAGGACAAAGCTTTTTTTTCTCTTTAAATGTTTTATGAGCTTTTAATATAAATATGTATACATTAGATGTGTTAACTCTAAAATATTAATAAATATTTTAAAGGAGTAGTTCATAAAATAAAATAAAAATTAATAATTTAATTAATTAATTAATTAATACACTCTAAAAAATGCTGGGTTAAAAACAACCCAAGTTGGGTTGAAAATGCACCGACCCAACAATTGAGTTGTTTTAACCCAATGGTTGAGTTGTTCTTACCCAGCAATTGGGTTGTCTTAAGCAACATTTAACCCAACCACTGGGTTAAAACAACTCAACCACTGGGTTAAAACAACTCAACCACTGGGTTAAAACAACTCAATTGTTGGGTCGGTGCATTTTCAACCCAACTTGGGTTGTTTTTAACCCAGCATTTTTTAGAGTGTAGCCAAATTACACACATTAAAATGTTACTTTGGCCAAATTCCCCAACACATCAACGTTGATCACATTTAGAAAAAAAAAAAAAAAAAAAATGGAGGAGGACAAGGCCGAAATGAGGAACAGAGACTATTAATGTATTGCTTATCTGGGTCTTCATTTGCAGTCAATACCTCACTTCCCGATCTGAGTCGCTCACTCATCCCATGACATCGGGTTTGAGTCCTTCGTTCTTTTGTCACGTAACTGTATGTTTTTATTGTTATTTTTACTTTTTCAAAGTTATTTTCCCCATCATACAGATAAAGTTTAAAACACTACTCTTTATTACCACGTCATGGAAAAGAACCATCATGACAGAAATTCCCAAAAAATATACATTTTAAAAATTATAAATTGTAAAAAATAAAATAAAATAAAAATTAGACCATAAACGCATCATGTAAATAACTGACTATGCACTTATTTGTAAGGAAGTTTGGTTATTATTAACTAATTCTATGTTCAAATACAGCTCTCACATCACGTGACAAATGACGAGACTCAGTGGGGTCGAACCCGAAGACTCGAGAGGTGAACTAATCATTTCTCTCTCCGGTACCGACAGCATTGCCTCTATGGGGCTGTTATGGCCAGCTCGTTTCAAGCCGCAACATAAAATAGGGATCAAACCATAGGCGTAATTTGCTGGTGGGGTGGGTGGGACATGTCCCCACCACTTTTTGAAACATCTTGCTGCACGGGTGAACCTAACTAATACAAACAAAACATCTCTGGTTAACTAGAAGAGCATCATTTCGTTAGTGTGTTAAATAAGAGGCGTTCTGGCACTCGTTGCCGCTGTTATCAGTGGATTTCTCTTGTGCTCGTGCATACTTCACACAGACGAGCGCTTTAATATATCGCTTAACGCCGTTGTAGAGACTTTTTTTTTTTTGTTCCGGTGAAATCACGAAAACAAAATGCACAAAGTTGTCCCTGCTCTTGAAATAACAACTCATGATTTTTGGTTTAGATGCGAAAATTAACATGAGATCTACAGTGAGGAAAATAAGTATTTGAACACCCTGTTATTTTGCAAGTTCTCCCACTTAGAAATCATGGATCTGAAATTGTCATCGTAGGTGCATGGCCACTGTGAGAGACATAATCTAAAAAAAAAAAAAAAAAATTTGTTTTACTGTTTATTTGTATGATACAGCTGCAAATAAGTATTTGAACACCTGAGAAATTCAATGTTATTATTTGGTACAGTAGCCTTTGTTTGCAATTACAAAGGTTAAACATTTCCTGTAGTTGTTTACCATGTTTGCACACACCGCAGGAGGGATTTTGGCCCACTCCTCTACACAGATCATCTCTAGATCAGTTAGGTTTCTGGCCTGTCACTGAGAAACACAGAGTTTGAGCTCCCTCAAAAGATTCTCTATTGGGTTCAGGTTTGGAGACTGGCTAGGCCCCGCCAGAACCTTGATATGCTTCTTACAGAGCCACTCCTTGGTTATCCTGGCTGTGTGCTTTGGGTCATTGTCATGTTGGAAGACCCAGCCTCGACCCATCTTCAATGCTCTAACTGAGGGAAGGAGGTCGTTCCCCAAAATCTTGCAATACATGGCCCAGTCATCCTCTCCTTAATACAGTGCAGTCGCCCTGTCCCATGTGCAGAAAAATACCCCCAAAGACACAATCTCTGTGCTCATTGTTTGGGCTGCGCTACGCTGAAGCAGCCTTCGTGTATGGCTTGTGTATGGCCAAACATGCAAATTCTGCTCACCAGATTCTTTGCATTTCACTGGCCTTTTTTAAACAACTCGGAGGTAATTTGTGCTTTCAAGAGCAACCCCAATCTATTGTTTACACACGTCTCCATGCCATCCTTCAGGGAATAGGGGTTACTGTAACTGAGACAATCTCCAGCTTTCCCACAAACCTCTATAGGACAAGCATTTTGGAAAAGATGGATATATTATAACTGTTGATTTCTACACTGAAAAAAATTTGGAGTGAAATTTACTTAAAAAAAGCTAGGCAACTTTTTCCACACAGAAAGTGCTTGTAATCTTTACTCTGGCTATTTCTAAGTAATATTTACTTACTAGAACCACTTATTTTTTATGTAAAATACACAAGTAAATAACAATTTGCACTTAGTAAATTTTACTGCTGTGATATCAAGTACACATTACTTGCCAGTATCAAGTAAAATGTACTTAACTATAAATGTAACATTTGCAAAGACATTAAGTTATTGTTACTTAATTATATTTAACTTAGCAGGTTGTATTTATTAAAAGTAATCAAGTACATTTAATTTTAAAAGGTGACATGCTTCATGCCACAATGCATTCTGGGAGCCATGGATGAGTTTTGTATGATGCACCCAGAATGCATTGTGGCATGAAGCATGTCACCTTTGTTGAGATTCTTAGGCTGAATCTTGATGTCTGTGTGTAAGTTAATCTCGCAGGAGTTAAAAGTGCTTTGTGTGCAGTCTGTTATAAAACGTATTCAACTTTTCTGGTTAAAACCGTGCTGGATCTTTTCTAGAATAAAACAAGGTTAATATATTGCTCATATTCAGTCATAAGATCAGTGAATTAAGCCACTACACAATGATCACATTCTGATCATTTACATTTACATTTATGCATTTAGCAGACGCTTTTATCCAAAGCGACTTACATAGCATTCAAGGTACACATTGTTACATTATTGTCAGTTCTTGCTTTCCCTGGGAATCGAACCCATGACCTTGGCGTTGCTTAGCGCCATGCTCTACTGGTTGAGCTACAGGAAAGATCATCAAGCAGCCAACAGCATCTGATTGTGTTTTCTCTGCTTTTCTTGCCATAGCAAACCCAGATACAGCAATGAGAGAAACACTTACATTAAAAAGTCAACAAACTGCCCAACTAAAGAATACACTAATCGCCATAATGGTGACATAAAAATACTCTATAAATTCTCAATAAGAGCTTATGTAGCTTTAGCTACCGTTATTGTGATTAAAACTCACGTTCAGTTAAATGCCAAAACTTATTGAGAATAAGTCAGCCACATAAAAGCAACATCCCAAAATGACCGTCTCTGCCACCACTGAACAAGTGGGATCTTTTTGTAAAAAAAAAAAACTATGTGCATTTTCAAATGCACTTTGCTTTTCAGATTAAAATGTACTTATTATGTTTAGGTGAATGTGCTGTGACTATAAAACATTACATAGTATTTGTAAATACATTATCAAATTTACTCTTCTCAGTTAATTTATTTCATGAATAAATTGTGTAAATTTTACATAAGATATATAGTTCCAACTTAATCTTGATTTTACAATGTATAAATTACATGAATTAATGTAATAGATTTTACCGTACCACAAAGTCATTATTTTCAGTGTACAATATATACTGAACAGCGTGTTTTATAACCTTATTGCATCATATTTTATCACATCTGTGATATGAGTTTCACATGTGCATTTTTGTCTTATAACACTTTTCATCTTTAGTGCACAACTTAAAAATGGAACAAATACAAAAAAGTCTGAATTTGGTCTTGTTGGGAAGAACAGGAGCTGGGAAAAGTTCATCAGGAAACACAATACTGGGAAAAAAAGCTTTTATATCAAAGAAAAGCTCCAACGCTGTCACAAAAGATGTTGCTGTTGAATCTGGAACAGTTGGTCAATTTCAAATCAATGTTTATGACACGCCAGGATTATATGACACCGATATCAATGAAGAGGAGATTCAACAGACACTTGAAGAGGTTTTTCAGAAATGTGAATCTGGTCCCTGTGTGTTTCTGATGGTCATCAAAGCTGAAAAATTCCCTGAAAAAGAGAAAGAAATGGCAGAGAAGATTGAGAAGCTCTTGGGAGAAAAGCGGCTGAAGAAAACCTGGATTCTCTTGACCAAAGGAGACGAACTGGACGAAGAAAACATGACCATAAAAGAATTCCTAGATGACACTGAACCACTGAAGAAACTCGTTCAGAAATATGAACAGAGATATCATGTGTTCAACAACAAAGCAAAAGGAGCAACACTTGCTGAGCAAGTCCGAACACTGCTTATAAAAATACTTAAGACATATTCTGCCACATTGGGTGAGTATACCAATATTAAATATTCCAGACACTGTTAAATCTCAATTCTTTGCGGTGAGTGTGTTAAAATGTAATTAATTTTGTTGTTTTCGTTGTTTCTATATTATACATAAGAAGATGTAGCAGAGATACTGAAGCAGGATCCACTGAGGAGAAAAATAGCAAAAGACATTGAACCAGACACTCCTGCTGACAATCTCCCATCCAGACAGATTGTTCTTCTGGGTAAAAGTGGAGTTGGGAAGAGTGCAACTGGAAACACAATACTGGGACAGAAAGAGTTTGTATCAGTGGGGAGTGCAAGTTCAGTAACCCGTGGATGTTCAAAGGAATGTGCCACTGTTTCAGGCAGATCTGTGTCTGTAGTTGATACTCCTGGATTCTTTGACACACAGATGACACGGGAGGAGTTAGCTGTGGAGATAGCCAAAAGTGTTTATATATCCAGTCCTGGTCCGCACGCTTTTCTCATTGCTCTGCGTGTAAATGACAGATTCACTGAACAGGAGCAGCAGATTCCTCAGCTCATTGAGATAATGTTTGGTAAAGAAGTACTAAAATACTCCATCATTCTCTTCACTAATGGAGATCAGCTAGAAGACGAGACCATAGAGGAACTCGTTGATAAGAACAGTAAATTAAAAGATCTAGTTGATCAGTGTGGAGGCAGATATCACGTCTTCAACAACAGAGATCAGAATAACAGAGAGCAGGTGAATGATCTACTGCAGAAGATTGACACAATGATAGAGCAGAATGGAGGAGGACACTACAGTAATGAGATATACGAAGATGCTCAGAGATTCAGACGAGAGGAAGAAGAGGAGAGAAAACAACAAGAGGAGAAACAAAGACAAGAGGAACTTGAGGGAGTGGAAAAGGCGACAGAGGAGAGAGTCAGAGCAGAGGAGGAAGAGAAACAAAAACAAGATAGAGTGAAAAAGGAGGCAGACAAAAACAGTGGATTTAATCAGTTTTTTTTAAAGCATCAAAACTATTTTCATATGGCAGCTATTGCAGTTGGCATTGCTTGTGGTGGAGCTGTTGGTGGAGCTGTTGGTGGAGCTGTTGTTGCTAAAGCTGTTATCATTGGAGCTGTTGCTAAAACTGCTGTTGTTGGTGGTGGAGCTGTTGTTGGTGGAGCTGTTGGTGGAGCAGTTGGACACGTTGTTTCTGCAAGAAATGCTGCTGGAACCACCGGTTGACTTAATCATTGACTTCCATCCAGCTTTAATCCATCCATCCTTCAAACTGCTTATCCTATGTAGTGCTGTGTCATTCTGGAGCCATTAGGGCCGTAGGCAGGATTGTATAACCAGTCTAAAGAGATAGAGATGTTGTTTGTTTTTTTTTAAATAATAATTTGATGTAAAATCACAGCATGGTTGTCACATCTGTTCTGTGTCTGGCACTCTGTGTGACTTTTATGTTGAAGTTTAGTTGTGGATTGTTTCTGTGTCCTGTTCCTGTAGTATTTCATAGTTTATTGTAGTTTTTCATCATTATTAGTTTTCCCCAGTTGTTTTTCCTTATTAGCCATGTAGCGTATGGAGTTTCTTTCACCGGGATCATTAATGAGTCATTGCTGATGTTTATGGTGGATAGCTTTTAGCCACATATAAATTAGGGGCCCGATGCCGATGAGTCTGGGGAAGTTGACACCTTAGACAGCTTTGTGACCTAGCTGAAGTAGAACATGCAACACCTTTGGAGGACTCTGACCACTTCAATCAGATTCTAATCTGATTCCATGACCCCCCTCTCTCAGACAGAGAGGGACAGGAGACTTTCCAATACACACACATACATTTACACACACACTTCTTTATGCAGCCTTCAATTAAACTATTCCAGAATGTGTATGTATACGCATCCCTGTGTGTATGTATGCTCCCTATATCATACCAACATAGTCATGATGTATAAACAATATTAGTTCATTTTAAATGCTTGTATTCCGGTGTAAGAATGTATCTCTGCTCCTCTCTCTTTTTCTTAATCAACGATGCACAGAATAGGATTATGAAATGTATCATTAGTACGTTTAGCAAACTTGGAAGTAAAACTGTATAAACTCGACAACCTTTACGACACCTGATAAAACATGCAAAGTGGGTCGTAAACAGAGACAAAGATAATTTTTCCCGCTCAGAATTCACCCTCTGGATTGGGTAAGCTATCCCAGAAGGGGTGTGGATTAATTGTCTTAAAAGACAAGTGGAAACATTTCTTTGGGTTTTCTCTACTCGTCCTCGGACCTTTCCTCCCGTCCTCTAAAGCCGGCTCACCCCTCGCCATGAGGCTTCGGCCCTGGCTTGGAGGTGAAGTCATGTCGGTTGTTTCCTTTGAAGTCACCGCGACAAAGGCGGACAGCCACTGAGCACCATCTCAACGGTCAAGGAACTTCCACAACTTCGAAGGAGACCTTTCTCTCCTTTTGGCAACATTCACTTTCAAACTACCTTCAAACTTCCCTCTGATCGGAGACCCGATCATTTTGAAGAACTGAGAGAGAGCACTCCAGCTCACAGAACACTCGGAGAGGACTCACATGCATTCTTTTATACTCAACACAAAGCAACCCATGCAAGTATAAATTCCATCGAAATTTAGATGCGTTTAAGACTAGTAACGCTAGATAAAAGCGTCTGCCAAATGCGTAAATGTATTCTGAAATGATTTAATATATATATTCGTTAATTGCAATCCATTGTTGTTAACCAAATTTATATTGCTTAAATACCTAGGTTAGGTATGTCCTATTGGGTGATTTGAAGATGTATAGTTTGATCATAACCAGTTATGATTAATAATAAATACTTAAATATGAATACCCATAGTTCCCTATTGAGCTAATTTAATTTATTATTATATGTAGCCCAGTCGCTACAACCACTTTGGTGTCATGCAGGTGTGTGCTGTTCTCTGTTCTCTGTTCCCTGTGTTTTTGTAATTTGTTCCTGATTTATGTTTGATTGTTTATCTTCATTAAAATTTGCGGAAAAATGTATCCTCATATGATTTGAGTTCAAATTCACTTTCATTTTTGTTGTAGCTGTCCCAGTTTATGTGAGAGTTAACTGAGGGTCTGATTCTTGTTAAAAGTGTTTTACTCATTCAGTCTGGCTTCCAGAGATTGAACATGCATCTGTTAAACACTTTTTATCAATGACCTGATTATCAAAGCCTAAGTATAACTGCCTGCTCGTAGAATTTGGACATGAGACAATACATTTAAATGATGTTTTTTAAACGTCGTTCAGGAGGAACACAACAAAATAAGTATCATCAATAAGTGTCATCAGCTGTCTACAATCAGTAATCAACATATCTACACCATTAAAAATAAAGGTGCCAGAAAGAACCAAAAATGGGGTTTCACAGTGATGCCATAGAAGAACCATTTTTGGTTCCCAAAGAACCGTTTTGTGAAAGAATAATTTTTTTCTAACCATTTTATAGTCTAAAGAACCTTTTTGCAATGGAAAGGTTATTAATGGAACCATACACCCTGCCAAAGAACCATTTAAGAACCTTTATTTTTAAGAGTGTACCCTATCAGCATGAATACTCTGTGTTCTGGCCAAATAAAAGCTCAGAGCCCTTTCTCGGACAGCGCGCCAAATATGTTTACCAACTTAATCTATCTGACTTATTTGTAAGTAAGTGTGAACTCGTGAAATGTCCTTATAGTGAGAGTTCTATAAAATAAAATAAGTGGATCTAACGCACTTGATGATTTAGTGTTCATTTCATATTCATTGCATAAAATGTGCAAAAACAAATGAGTCCCCATACCGGGACCAGGGAGACCATGTATGCATCTATATATGGCTTTATTAGACCACCTATCATAATAAAGAGAACACACTAACAAGTTAGGAATCTGTCAATCAAAAACTTGAGGTGTGTGTGTGTGTGTGTGTGTGTGTGGGGTGGGGGGGTGGTAAAAAGATAAAATTGTTTCCCCGTCAGACCGAGACCATTCAGCATACCCTGAGCAAAGTAAGGCTAAGCCAAGATCTCACTATGCATCAGCACCAAATACAGCATTAATGTATAGATGGGACGTAAACTAAAACATTTATTTATTATTTGTATTATATATATATATATATATATATATATATATATATATATATATATATATATATATACAGGTCAGTGATAAAGTTCATTATTTCCCATAATGTAATGATAAAAATGTAATGTAATGTAATGATTTCATATATTTTAGATTCATATATTTTAGAAATATTTCACGTATTTTATTGTTTTAATAATGATGATTTTGGCATACAGCTCATAAAAACCCAAAATTCATGACTCAAAAAATTAGCATATCATGAAAAGGTTCTCTAAACGAGCTATTAACCTAATCATCTGAATTAACTAATTAACTCTAAACACCTGCAAAAGATTCCTGAGGCTTTTAAAAACTCCCAGCCTGGTTCATTACTCAAAACCGCAATCATGGGTAAGACTGCCGACCTGACTGCTGTCCAGAAGGCCATCATTGACACCCTCAAGCGAGAGGGTAAGACACAGAAAGAAATTTCTGAACGAATAGGCTGTTCCCAGAGTGCTGTATCAAGGCATCTCAGTGGGAAGTCTGTGGGAAGGAAAAAGTGTGGCAAAAAACGCTGCACAATGAGAAGAGGTGACCGGACCCTGAGGAAGATTGTGGAGAAGGACCGATTCCAGACCTTGGGGGACCTGCGGAAGTAGTGGACTGAGTCTGGAGTAGAAACATCCAGAGCCACCGTGCACAGGCGTGTGCAGGAAATGGGCTACAGGTGCCGCATTCCCCAGGTCAAGACACTTTTGGGCTACAGAGAAGCAGCACTGGACTGTTGCTCAGTGGTCCAAAGTACTTTTTTCGGATGAAAGCAAATTTTGCATGTCATTCGGAAATCAAGGTGCCAGAGTCTTGAGGAAGACTGGGGAGAAGGAGATGCCAAAAAGCCTGAAGTCCAGTGTCAAGTACCCACAGTCAGTGATGGTCTGGGGTGCCATGTCAGCTGCTGGTGTTGGTCCACTGTGTTTTATCAAGGGCAGGGTCAATGCAGCTCGCTATCAGGAGATTTTGGAGCACTTCATGCCTCCATCTGCTGAAAAGCTTTATGGAGATGAAGATTTGGTTTTTCAGCACGACCTGGCACCTGCTCACAGTGCCAAAACCACTGGTAAATGGTTTACTGACCATGGTATTACTGTGCTCAATTGGCCTGCCAACTCTCCTGACCTGAACCCCATTGAGAATCTGTGGGATATCGTGAAGAGAAAGTTGAGAGACGCAAGACCCAACACTCTGGATGAGCTTAAGGCCGCTATCGAAGCATCCTGGGCCTCCAGAACACCTCAGCAGTGCCACAGGCTGATCGCCTCCATGCCACGCCGCATTGAAGCAGTCATTTCTGCAAAAGGATTCCTCACCAAGTATTGAGTGCATAACTGAACATAATTATTTGAAGGTTGACTTTTTTTGTGTTAAAAACACTTTTCTTTTATTGGTCGGATGAAATATGCTATTTTTTTTCAGATAGGAATTTTAGGTTTTCATGAGCTGTATGCCAAAATCATCAGTATTAAAACAATAAAAGACCTGAAATATTTTTAGTTGGTCTGCAATGAATCTAAAATATATCACAATATGCTATTTTTTTGAGAAGGACCTGTATATTTACAATTATGCTTTCAATTTTAGGGTAACAAAGACCCCAAAGCCAATATTTGTAAACAGGAAACGAGGACCATTTAAAGGTTTTAAAGGTTTAGATGATCACCAATTCCCCAATGCTGCGGCGAAAAATATGTAGCAATCAGAAAGGAGTTTCTCAGAGAAAACTTGCAAAGAGTTTTAAGTTATCATCATCTACAGTGCATAATATCATCCAAATATTCAGAGAATCTGGAACAATCTCTGTGTGTAAGGGTCAAGGCCTGAAAACCATACTGGATGCCCGTGATCTTCAGGCCCTTAGACGGCACTGCATCACATACAGGAATGATACTGTAATAGAAATCACAACATGGGCTCAGGAATACTTCCAGAAAACATTGTCGGTGAACACAATCCACCGTGCCATTCGCCGTCCCCGGCTAAAACTCTATAGGTCAAAAAAGAAGCCATATCTAAACATGATCCAGAAGTGCAGGCGTTTTCTCCGGGCCAAGGCTCATTTAAAATGGACTGTGGCAAACTGTTCTATGGTCAGACGAATCAAAATGAGAAGTTCTTTTTGGAAAACTGGGACGCCATGTCATCCGGACTAAAGAGGACAAGGACAACCCAAGTTGTTCTCAGCTCTCAGTCCAGAAGTCTGCATCGCTGATGGTATGGGGTTGTGTTACATTCCATGTGTTTTGTATTGTTTTGGTTTGTTTCTCTTTTGTGTTATTAGTATTCTTTGGACCATCGGGAGACTCGGCTGTTCAGTATTGCATCACGTTCGACGCAATGAGTGACGTTCGACGCAATGAGTGACGTTCGACCAATCCGCTGACGTGCTGGCATCTTAAAAGGGCCCGGTTTTCATGAATGAGTAGTGAGGGCTGATCAGCGCGAGCTCTCACTCACCTTTCCGCACTTTCTGTTGTCTTCTGAAATATATTATTTACTAGACACTTGACTTGGTTCTGCGTTAACTTCTTTTTCCTAGAATTGTTCTTATACTAGTCCTGCCCGAGCGAATATGTGCATACGCTAGAGTTGATTGCGCACAGGTGTTCTGAGATCAACGTGTTACACGCTGATGTTGAGACGAACGCAGTATATTACTCAGCCAGGTCTTAAGTCTCCGATTGTCTTTAGTCATTAATTTGGATTAATGTTGTCTTATTTAGATAGGTAGTTTTCTTTGTGTTAGTTAGTTAAAGGGAGAATTCGCCCTCAATTGTACTTTTGTTTTGATATTCAGCGTAGTTTATTTAAAGCGTCGTATACGCTGAAGATCTCGGTTTTGTTTCTACATTTTTCTTTGTTAGTTAGTTTAGAGGTTTGGGGTAGTAGTAGTGGGGGTTTGGTTTTGATTATTTTATTGATTTGGGCGATTCTCTTGTTTATTATTTGTGTTTAAATGTTTATTGGTTCTTTTTGAACATATTACATTTAATTTAATAAATCATGTAAGCTTCACTACATTCTTGTTTATGGTTGTTTTTCCTGCCTGCACCTCCACAGTCACATCTTGCATAAATGTTGCGTCATCATCCCGTTTACATCTTATAAGCACGTAACATTTAGTGGTGGCAGCGGTGGGATGTTCCTTTATGGGAACATTTCTTCTTTTTGGGATGAGTATTGTGAGATGTGCTGTTGTTGGTGTTGGCGGATCAACCATAAAATTGGTGGATGAATTGTAGCGAGGATAGTTTTGGGTAATAGTAGCGTACTTAGTATGGCTGACTTTGATTTGAGTAGTTTTGTGAGTGTACCAACTGTTGGACAACTAGATAAGTGTAGAAAAGATGATTTGGTGTGTGTGGCTGAGCATTTTCACATTAAAGTTTCTAGACAGCAGCTTAAGCGGGAAATTAAAGATCTTGTAGTGCGAGGGCTGCGGGATCTGGGTGTGTTGAAGCCGGCTGACGGATTTGAGCAGGATCCTTTGGATTCTGATGTTCGACCTTCTTGGACGGGTGAGGAGGATGTAAGTAATATTGAGGCGGAGGGCTCTGAAGCTAAAGCAGGTTTGCCACCCTTCGATCCTTTTTCTCCGACCATGACTGGGTCTGGAAGTGATTCGCATCTTAAAGTGCGTTTGGCAAGATTTCAAATGGAGGTGCGTGAGAAGGCAGCGGAACGTAAGGCTTAGTTAGATTTACAATTACAAGTCCGTCGGATGGAAATAGAGGCGGACACGCAAGTTAAATTGCGGGAGCTGGAGCTAAAGGCAGCCAGAGACGCACCGGTTTCACCTGTGCCACCTGTTCAACCTCTGTTACCCTCTGCTGTTGTGTGCTGTTTGATGTGAGTAAACACATTTCTCTTGTTCCACAGTTTAGAGAGACAGAAGTGGATTCATATTTTAATGTGTTCGAACGAATTGCTTCGGCTTTAAACTGGTCGAGGGATGTGTGGCCTTTGCTGTTACAATGTAGGTTAACGGGACGCGCTCAAGAAGTATGTGCCGCACTGTCTTTAGAAGAGAGTCTAAATTATGATATTGTCAAATTGGCAATCTTGAGAGCTTATGAGCTTGTACCGGAAGCTTACAGGCAGCGATTTCGAAAACATAAGAAAATTTTAAGTCAGACGTTTGTTGAATTTGCGAGGGAAAAAGGTTTGTTGTTTGACAGGTGGTGCACATCGAATAAAGTGTCAGATTTTCAGGCGTTACGTGAGATGATCTTGTTAGAGGAATTTAAGAGTTGTATTCCTGATCGTATAGGTGTATACATAAATGAACAGAAGGTGACTTCATTGTCTCAGGCATCTGTTCTTGCCGATGAGTTCGCGTTGACGCACAAGACTGTTTTTAGTTCTTCTGCTCGTATTGAGAGAGGCTTGTCCGTGCCCGCTGTTTCAAAAGAACAGTTGCAGTCGAAAAATGTTGGAAAATCGAAGGAAGCACGGGAGTGTTTTTATTGTCGCAAGCCGGGACATATAATTGCAGATTGTCTTGCTTTAAAACGCAAGCAACAAAACGCTGGTACTAAAAGTGTCGCTTTCGTGAAGACTGTTGATGTTACTGAACCTGAGTGTAGTGATAAGCTAGACAGTAGCTATCAGCCTTTCCTGATGGAGGGGGTGGTATCTGTAAATTACCAGTCTCTGGATCAGGTAAAAGTAACCATGTTGCGTGACACAGGAGCGATGAAGTCGTTCATGGTGGCTGATGTATTTCCGTTTTCTGAGCAAACGTTCTGCGGTAGTCATGTATTAGTCCGAGGATTTGAAATGAGCATTATGAAAGTTCCTTTGCATCAAATTTATTTGAAATCAGATTTGTTTACCGGATTGGTGAAGGTGGGAGTGCGCGACAATCTACCTGTGCAAGGAGTGAGCTTCATTCTTGGTAATGACATAGCAGGTGGTAAAATCGTGCCGCTGTTAGAAGTCTGTGATAGACCGGTTTTGTCTGATAACTCTGATGAATTGTCAGAGAGGTTTCCTGAGGTTTTTCCTATCTGTGCTGTGACGCGGGCGCAAGCTCGTAAGTTTGCTGATGCGGATGATTTGTCTGCAACTTTCATGGCACCTACTCTTGTGAGTGACGCGTTGTCAACTGAAGGTAAGCCAGATCAGACTATTGTTTTAAAATCGGACGATGTGGAACTTAAGATGACTCGTGAAAAAGTTATCGCAGCGCAAAAAGAAGACTTTGCTTTGCGTAACTGTTTTTCCTCTGTTGTTCCTTTTGATGAGGCTAGAGAGAGGAAAACCGCTTATTATTTGGAGGACGGGTTGCTGATGCGGTGGTGGTGTACGGATGTCACGAACAAGTTGGAATGGACTCATGTAAATCAAATTGTTATTCCTGCATGTTATAGACAGACTGTACTTTCTTTAGCTCATGATCATGATTTGTCTGGGCATTTGGGTATGAAGAAAACGTATCATCGAATTTTGAAACATTTCTTTTGGCCCCGAATGAAATCTGACATAGTGAGGTTCTGCAGGACATGTCAGATGTGTCAGTTTTCGGGTAAACCTAACCAAGTGATTCCGCGTGCACCGCTTGTTCCTATTCCAGTGATGGGGGAACCTTTCGAGCATGTTATCATTGATTGTGTCGGTCCTTTGCCAAAGTCGAAAGCGGGAAATCAATATTTGTTGACAGTTATGTGCGCAGCGACGCGATTTCCCGAAGCGATACCGCTTCGGAAAATTACAGCGCCGGTGATTAGTAATGCACTTATTAGATTCTTTTCAATGTTTGGTTTACCTAAGGTTGTACAATCGGATCAAGGTACTAACTTTTTGTCAAAGATTTTTACGCAGGTATTAAAGACCTTGAACATTTCTCACTGGACTTCGAGTGCATACCATCCGGAAAGTCAAGGAGCCTTAGAGCGGTTCCATCAGACGTTGAAATCTATGTTGTGCCGGTACTGCATGGATACGGGTAAGGACTGGGACGAGGGGACACCATTAGTCTTGTTTGCTGTTAGGGAAGCGGTACAGGATAGTTTAGGATTTAGTCCTGCTGACCTTGTATTCGGACACACTCTAAGAGGACCTTTAAAAATGCTTAAAGAGGATCTGTTATCACATGAGATCAGTGATAAAACTACTGTGCTAGATTATGTAAGCAAATTTCGCGAGCGACTCCACAAGGCTTGTTCAATGGCAAAGGAAGCATTGCTGAGTGCTCAGACTGCTATGAAGAGTCAGTTTGATCGTAAGACGGTTCAACGTGTTTTTAAGGAAGGAGATCAAGTGCTTGTGTTTTTACCAGTTGTTGGGTCTGTTTTGTCTGCACGTTTCGCAGGTCCATATGAAGTGATTAAGCGACTGAGAGACACAGATTATTTAATTCGTACTCCTGATCGCAGGAAGAAGTCTCGTGTATGCCATGTGAATATGCTGAAGGCATATCACAGTAGAGATTCCCTGTCAGATGATGTTTCGGAGGTGAAGGAGTCTGTTACCCCTGCTACGGCGCTTATTTGCGAGGCGGTGGATGTCACTATGCACGACAGTGATGAAGATGGAGTGTTAGTACGACATATGTATCAGCAGTGTGCGAGGCTGAAGAATTCTGAGGCGATGGCTGATTTACATTCTTATTTGTCTCACTTACCGGATTCTCATAGAGGTGATGTTGCAGAGTTAATTGACGATTTTCCTTCGTTATTTCATGACGTTCCTTCGTGTACTACAGTGATGCAACACGACATCGATGTGGGTAAAGCCACTCCGATTAAGCAATATGCTTATAGAGTAAATGCTGTCAAACGGTCAGTGATGAAGGCGGAAGTGGACTATTTGCTGGAGAATGCTCTAGCGAAACAGAGCTTCAGTCCGTGGAGTTCCCCGTGCTTAATTGTAACCAAGAGTGATGGGTCTGCTAGATTCTGCACGGATTATCGTAAATTAAATGCCATAACTGTGCCTGATTGCTTTCCGTTACCTCGCATGGAAGATTGCGTGGACAACTTGGGGTCTGCTAAGTATGTCAGTAAATTAGATTTACTTAAGGGTTACTGGCAAGTGCCTTTAACGTCTCGTGCGTCTGACATTTCTGCTTTTGTGACTCAGGATGATTTCATGCAGTATTGCGTGATGGCGTTCGGAATGCGAAACGCCCCAGCGACGTTCCAGAGGCTAATTAACATCGTTCTTGCTGGTGTCCGGAACTGTAATGCATATTTGGACGATCTTGTAATTTATTCTACTGATTGGACTGCACATGTTTCCACATTAAGAGAGGTGTTTGAACGCCTTGAAAAAGCTTCACTGACGTTAAATCTAGCCAAGTGCGAATTTGGTCAAGCGACAATAACGTATTTGGGCAGGGAAGTGGGTCAGGGGCAGGTAAGACCAATTGAGGCAAAAGTGATTGCCATTACAGAGTTTCCAGTTCTGACCACGCGTAAAGCGCTTCGTAGATTCTTGGGAATGGCCGGTTATTATACCGGAGTTTCTGTAAGAATTTTTCTACGGTCGCCAACCCGTTGACATCACTTCTTAGCCCTTCACGTACTTTTCTGTGGAATGATGAGTGTCAGAGTGCTTTTGAAACTGTCAAAGTTCTGTTATGTAATGCACCTGTTTTGACAGCGCCTGATGTTGAAAGACCTTTCAAATTGGAAATCGACGCAAGTTCGGTTGGTGCCGGTGCAGTGCTTGTTCAGGAAGACGCACAAGGTATCGATCATCCTGTATGTTATTTTTCACGTAAGTTCAACAAACACCAGTTGAACTACTCTACTATTGAGAAGGAGACTTTAGCCCTGTTATTAGCTTTGCAGTTTTTTGATGTGTACGTAAGTTCCAGTAGTTTGCCTGTCTTGGTATTTACAGATCATAACCCTTTAGTGTTTCTGGCCCGTATGTACAATCAGAATCAGCGATTGATGCGCTGGTCTCTGATTGTTCAAGGCTACAATCTGGTGATCAAACATAAAAGGGGTTCCGAGAACATAATGGCGGATGCTTTATCTAGAGGTTGAGTAAAGAGTGAGAGAAAAAAAAAAGAAAACAAAGAGAGAAAAAAAAAACTATAGCTTATGGGTTATTCGCATAGTTTTTTTTCTTTTAGGGGGGAAGTGTTACATTCCATGTGTTTTGTATTGTTTTGGTTTGTTTCTCTTTTGTGTTATTAGTATTCTTTGGACCATCGGGAGACTCGGCTGTTCAGTATTGCATCACGTTCGACGCAATGAGTGACGTTCGACGCAATGAGTGACGTTCGACCAAACCGCTGACGTGCTGGCATCTTAAAAGGGCCCGGTTTTCATGAATGAGTAGTGAGGGCTGATCAGCGCGAGCTCTCACTCACCTTTCCGCACTTTCTGTTGTCTTCTGAAATATATTATTTACTAGACACTTGACTTGGTTCTGCGTTAACTTCTTTTTCCTAGAATTGTTCTTATACTAGTCCTGCCCGAGCAAATATGTGCATACGCTAGAGTTGATTGCGCACAGGTGTTCTGAGATCAACGCGTTACACGCTGATGTTGAGACGAACGCAGTATATTACTCAGCCAGGTCTTAAGTCTCCGATTGTCTTTAGTCATTAATTTGGATTAATGTTGTCTTATTTAGATAGGTAGTTTTCTTTGTGTTAGTTAGTTAAAGGGAGAATTCGCCCTCAATTGTACTTTTGTTTTGATATTCAGCGTAGTTTATTTAAAGCGTCGTATACGCTGAAGATCTCGGTTTTGTTTCTACATTTTTCTTTGTTAGTTAGTTTAGAGGTTTGGGGTAGTAGTAGTGGGGGTTTGGTTTTGATTATTTTATTGATTTGGGCGATTCTCTTGTTTATTATTTGTGTTTAAATGTTTATTGGTTCTTTTGGAACATATTACATTTAATTTAATAAATCATGTAAGCTTCACTACATTCTTGTTTATGGTTGTTTTTCCTGCCTGCACCTCCACAGTCACATCTTGCATAAATGTTGCGTCATCATCCCGTTTACATCTTATAAGCACGTAACAGGTTGCATGAGTGTGTGTGGCATGGGGAGCTTACACATCTGGAAAGGCACCATCAATGCTGAAAGATATATCCAAGTTCTAGAACAACATATGCTCCTATACAGATGTCATCTCTTACGGAGAAGAGCTTGCATTTTCCAACATGACAATGCCAGACCACATACTGCATCAATAACAACATCATGGCTGCGTAGAAGAAGTATCCGGCACTGAAATGGCCAGCCTGCACTCCAGATCTTTCACCCGTAGAAAACATTTGGTGAATCATAAAGTGAATGGTGAATCATTTGGTGAATCATTGCCTGTTGCATCACTTGTATGCGCATACGTTATATTGAGGGGCAGCAATTTCACGATGCTTCGCTGCTGCCACTTTGATAAACGATAAATCTTTTAACTAGGTTTGGACTGTTTTCAAGTGCAAAGCTGAACTTTTATCCTACACACTAGTGTAATACTAAATACTATACTATACATTTACTGCTTTTGTCTGCCATCTCCTAGCTCTGTCATTCGAGTCAAATATGTGTTATTTGTAACGATAAAATGAGGAGTGTGTGTATTTACCGAACTCTGTTTATTTTAAAGCTCCACTGTGTGATATTCTCCCCCATCTAGCGGTGAAAAGGTATATGACCATCCAGTGAATAATAGTTTCTGCTCCTCTTAATTTCGATTTCCTTTCAACTACTACGGTGGCCGATTTAGTCATGGCTTCCAGTTCCACCTCTTCGGTGAGTGTTGCTTCAACTCAAGTGATGAGGTAATTTTTGAAAACTATTATAATTTGCAGTTATTTAATTTGCCAAATGATCTATGATCAAATTAAATGAATAATAGTTTTATGTTTTCGTTATTTTTAACCAGTTCATTGCTAACATCAGCTATCAGGTTCCCAGACGAATAGAAGCTAATCTTAGTAAAGTAACTTTTATCAGTGCTATCATTATTCTGTATATTGTACAACACCACTAGCATAAGGCAAACAAATTATAATGCAATTAAAATATTAATCTCATGTTATCTGTCATAGAACACGGATTTATGTTATAAGGTAAACAATACTTTTTCATCATTGACGCGAGGAAAACTATCCTAGACGTCGTTCTAGTGTTATGCACAGCACACCATGATATAATTAGCCAAGCAACAATAAAACTTCCAATATACACAAATAGGCTGAATTAATATTACCTGTCGAGAAGAAAGCAGGCAACGTCGGCGTTATTTTTAAAATCGTTGCTCCTCATGAGCTCTTTCCATCTTGGAAAGGCCACTCCAATATTTACTTTTGTCTTGTTGATTTGCCTGTCGCGTTGCCGTCTTAATTCTCTTTTCCGCTTCCTTGGCGACTCTGATACATATCCCGCAATGTTACTAGGTCCCCGACCCGGGTCGAATTCGGTAATCAATTCCGGGACGTAGTTGCTTTCACACAGAAGGCAACCCGGCAATGTTCCGGGAATATTGCGGGTCCGACGTGCAGTGTGAAAGGGGCTTAAGAGTGATCCTCCATCATCATATAGCAGTCTTAAGCAATCCCCCTCTTCACATTCGACACAGTGCCATCGAGTGTAAAAACGCGAAAAGCGAAGCTTGAATTTACGGGTATGTCCCTCTTTGGCAAATGTACTTTCAAGATGGAGGAGCAACATGGCGACCGCCATCCAAACCCTCAACATGTATGTATTTTCATTATAAAATTACGAGAATACATTATTACTTGAAAGAAGTAAATATACATTAATGAGCACATACATTTTTGAAAGAACTAAGTGATTTTAGCTAAGAATTAACTAAAAAAGTTACACAGTGCAGCTTTAAGATTGTACATGCAACGGTAAAGCAGTGCCTCTAATCAGCCTTTATGGCCGTGTTTTTTCTCAGGTATGTGTTTTTTCTCAGGTTTGTGTCTTGTTCTGTGTATGAATTGTTTAGCTGAAATAAGAGTTAGCGATTACCACACGTGCTTGGCTCTCGCACGTGCTGAGTATATCTGCGCCATTTTAGATATTTGCGTTTTTCCCTTTATCTATATAATTTATACAAAATCTGTAAAATATTGGTGACTTGATTTTATAGTTTATTTACATTAATGTGATGTGATGAGAATTGAGAAGAAAAAATACTGTTTCGTATTCTATTTTCTTTAATGTATGTTTTATTAAGAATTTTGTCCACTATATGTTCACGACTTAGAAACAATGTATAGTATAGTGGTCTTGATCTAACTAATTTAAGTTGCTGTGGTAACCTTGTATCGCTTACGAACGCGTCACTGTTTCGCTCGTGTGGAGATAACGGAGTGCAGCGTCAAACGGCGTCACGTGACTCTGTTAAAAGTGAAAGTAAAATGATACTACCGACATTTTGCTGAAGCTCGCTGCTGACGGAAGGCATTTTACCTCCTCGGTCTTGTGTGATTCCCAGTAAGTGTAACGTTTAATAAATCTGTATTTGTTTATGCCTAACAAATATATGTTGCACTGGAAATGTGTAAGCTACATTAAATTTACATGAATATGCGTTATGCTCAGCTTTAGAGGTCTCGGTAAGACATTATATATTAAGGCATTATACTCAATAACATTACCGGAGCTTGATCCTGGATATGTTTGGCGAGGGTTAAGTGAACGTTTTTGCTCAAAATCGCCATGTTGATGTTTTGGAGCATACGAATATCCTGCCTTCAGGCGAATGCGAATTCACATCAGATAGTGAATGCTGACACAGCTGTGTGTTATCAGATCTGCTCAACAGTCAATCTGACACAACTGAAAAAAAGCTAATTATACTGCTCTATCGTTTCAACATCAGCCTCCTTTTGAAGATCTTTCTTTTAATTTCACTTCCCTAAAGCACCTGACAAAATAAATAATTTATAATAAATCATATAAATAATGACAGCAATTAAATTCATGCATACATACACATCAATTTATTTTATTATTATTATTATTTTTTTGTAGATTGAACTCTCGTTTTCTTGGTGAAATTGTGTTTAAACAAGAGAAAAGAGACCTTGACATGGCGTATCAGGTAAATATGTTCCACCCCATTCTTTTTTAATTGTAGTAAATAATTTATGAGCCTTTAAATTGACTGTAGGCAACTTTTTTCTGGTTTTATGTATTTCAGAGGTTTCAGAGCCCAGTGCTGATGCGAGATGGAGAGGATGAAGATCTTCATCTGCTGTTGATTGGGAAAACCGGATCCGGGAAAAGCGCCACAGGAAACGTCATCTTCAATGGTCCAGTGTTTGAGTCCCAAAAGAGCTCTTCATCAGTGACGAAGACCTGTAAAGCACACACTGATGTTGTCAATAACAGGAGCGTGACAGTGATCGATACTCCAGACTTCAGATTCTCCACTCACACTGACTTTGATTCAGACTCGGAGCTGAAGAGAGCTCTGCGTTTATGTTCACCAGGAGCTCATGTCATCCTGCTCATTCTGCCTTTAAGCACTTTCACTGAACACGAGAAGAGTTTCATTGATTGGTTTGAGCAGAAGTTTGGAGCAGAAGCTCTCAGATTTACTCTAGTCCTCTTTACTCACGCAGATCAGAGACACATGAGAACACTAGGAGAAATGATCAGGGCAAATCCTCAATTATCTGACTTTATTAACCGATGTGGTCAGAGATATCATGAGTTTAACATTAAAGCTCCAGCAAACAGAGGGCAGGTGACTGAACTCATGGAGAAGATTGACAGACTGGTGACTGAGAACAGAAACTCCCGTTACACACTAGAGAAGATGCAGGAGACTGAGTGGAGGAGAGAGGAGGAAGAGAGAGCAGAGAGGGAGAGGAAAGAGAGAGAACATCAGATGAGATTAGACAAAATCAGAAGAGAGACTGAGATACGAGTGAGGATGGAATATGATGAGGAGAAACGGAACAAAGCTGGGAAGAGGGAGAAAGATCTGTTCTTTAAGCAGATAAAGCTGAAATATGTCTGTGTATTGATGGCTTTTGCTGTAGCGACAGGAGGTGTTTCGGTGTGGAAGGAAGACTCTTCACATGGATGGATGTTCACTAAGGGTTTCTTTACTGCAGGATCAGCAGCAACTGCAGGAGTTTTCACTGGGAATCTCTGGAGATTGATGTTGAAGAGTCAGTTGATCCGTTCATCTTCTCATGAGCTTCCCATCGATGTTAAACAGGCTGTGATGAAAGCAGCAGGTGTTGTGTGTGGTTTATCAGCCGGTGCAGCGATTAGTCACTTTCTAGGAGGAAATGGACTTTCGGTTACAGCATTAGCAGGATTAGCTGGAGCTGCTGGAGTTGTTGCAGGATTACAGTGATGGTGTTAATGGTTAAACCCTAACCTAACCCTAACTCATGATGAAACACTTCATTTTAGTTTCAAATGTTGCAATGACTTATCTTTTCAGATTTTTTGCAACTTCCACATGAAAAAAAAACAACAACAAAAAACAGGCAGAATTGCAAAATTCAGATTTCTGCTATAGACAAATCAATTTATCATGCCATTAAAAATACATCTATGAATTACATTTGATTTTTGTATGTTTTATTCCTAATAAACTGTTGAAATTTCACTTTTTTGAATCTTTGTTTCTGTGATTTAGGATATGAGAGGGAGATCTCACAGAAAATGTGTTTTTCTGAACTGTAGAATAAGAAAGTCCATTGTGAAAATTATCTCTCCCGATGAGCATCTTAAACTGAAGCGAGACTGATGTAAATATATGAGATAACTTCTCAAAGATCCTGTTTTCGGCCGTTAAAAAAACTGGAAAAAAAAATATCACTATTAAACTGAATTCTGTCAGTCAGTCTTTGTCAGTCATTTGTAGCGAATTAGCTCAGAGGGGAAATATGAATAATTATTCATAACTCATTATGATTTTTCATTAGGATTAATTATGAATATTTGAATTGGTTAAATAGATCAACATGATGTACCTACATTAACATTACAATCAATCAACCAATCAATCAATCAGATAATAATATGAACATTCAGTATTGATTATTAATTAATTCTAAGAAAATGATATTTTTTAATGGCCACAGAAACATTATTCATTCTTTGTATTTACATAAGAGTTTAGCATTTAAGTGACAGTTTGTTTGCAGCGGGGTGTCAGAACCAAACATATATTGGGCACAAACTTTAATAACTAAATCACAGACAAGATTAAACAGACATACAACATACGTGTACAAAACATACACTCAGCTAAAGGATTATTAGGAACACACACTAATACTGTGTCTGACCCCTTTCACCTTCAGAATTGCCTTAATTCTCCGTGGCATTGATTCAACAAGGTGCTGAAAGCATTCTTTAGAAATGTTGGCCCATATTGATAGGATCGCATTTTACAGTTGATGGAGATTTGTGGGATGAACATCCAGGGCACGAAGCTCCCGTTCCACCACATCCCAAAGATGCTCTATTGGGTTGAGATCTGGTGACTGTGGCGGCCATTTTAGTTCAGTCAACTCATTGTCATGTTCAAGAAACCAATTTGAAATCATTCAAGCTTTGTGACATGGTGCATTATCCTGCTGGAAGTAGCCATCAGAGGATGGGTACATGGTGGTCATAAAGGGATGGACATGGTCCGAAACAATGCTCAGGTAGGCCGTGGCATTTAAACCATGCCCAATTGGCACTAAGGGGCCTAAAGTGTGCCAAGAAAACATCCCCCACACCATTACACCACCACCACCAGCCTGCACTGTGGTAACAAGGCATGATGGATCCAATGTTCTCATTCTGTTTATGCCAAATTCTGACTCTACCATCTGAATGTCTCAACAGAAATCGAGACTCATCAGACCAGGCAACATTTTTCCAGTCTTCAACTGTCCAATTTTGGTGAGCTTGTGCAAATTATAGCCTCTTTTTCCTATTTGTAGTGGAGATGAGTGGTACCCGGTGGGGTCTTCTGCTGTTGTAGCCCATCTGCCTCAAGGTTTTGCGTGTTGTGGCTTCACAAATGCTTTTCTGCATACCTCGGTTCTAACGAGTGGTTATTTCAGTCAAAGTTGCTCTTCTATCAGCTTGAATCAGTCGGCCCATTCTCCTTTGACCTCGAGATTCAACAAGGCATTTTCTCCCACAGGACTGCCGCATACTGGATGTTTTTCCCTTTTCACACCATTCTTTGTAAACCCTAGAAATGGTTGTGTGTGAAAATCCCAGTAACCGAGCAGATTGTGAAATACTCAGACCGGCCCGTCTGGCACCAACAACCATGCCATGTTCAAAATGGCTTAAATCACCTTTCTTTCCCATTCTGACATTCAGTTTGGAGTTCAGGAGATTGTCTTGACCAGGACCCCACCCCTAAATGCATTGAAGCAACTGCCATGTGATTGGTTGATTAGATAATTGTATTAAAGGACAACTCCGGTGAGAAATGAACCTAGGGGTAATTAACAGATGGTTACAGAGTAGATCGTTCTCTGGGATGCGTTTTCATGGAAATCGAATGTAAAGAGTTTAATCTTTAAAAACAGATTAGCTTATAACACTAGTCTATGGGGCACACAGTAGTGAAATTAAATCGCTAGTTAATACCACTAACAAGGCTCAAAATAGCCTCACACTAACACAGTAGCATAATGAGGGTCCCAACATGCAAACCGAAGCATTGAGAACTTTGTAAGAGTACAAACAGTTTAATAAAAAGACACTTTAAAAACATAGTGCCTTACGCGTTCACGGACAGGCGCCATCTTGGAAAACAGTCTCGACTCATCGAGCCACGAGCGCTCAACTAAGTGATGAACTGTGACTTGGAATCTCATATGGTCCGTTGTGTCCGGAAGAAAACACTGAACACAACAGAGAAAATAAATAAATAAAACTAAAAATGTCCATGTTATTACATATCACAAACTTAATTCCTATCGACCAGCTCACTTAGAACAGCGCTCGTGGATCGATTAGTCGAGACTGTTTTCCAAGATGGTGCCTGTCCGCGAACGCGTAAGGCACTATGTTTATAAATTATCTTCTTATTAAACTGTTTGTACTCTTACAAAGTTCTCAATGCTTCGGTTTGCATGGAGGGACCCTCATTATGCTACTGTGTTAGTGTGAGGCTATTTTGAGCCTTGTTAGTGGTATTAACTAGCGATTTAATTTTACCACCCTGTGTCTACTCTGTGCCCCATAGACTAGCGTTATAAGCTAATCTGTTTTTAAAGATAAAACTCTTTACATTCGATTTTCATTAAAACGCATCCCAGAGAACGATCTACTCGGTAACCATCTGTTAATTACCCCTAGGGTCATTTCTCACCGGAGTTGTCCTTTAATGAGAAATTGAACTGGTGTTCCTAATAATCCTTTAGGTGAGTGTATATTGGTGCAGAGCCTGTGCTGCTTTGCACCAGTACCTTGAATTTGATGTGAGCAGCTATTGGCAGCCAATGCAAGCTGATGCTTGAAGTGCACTTTCTTCGGCTCATTGAAGACCACCCTCGTCGCTGTATTCTGGATAAGTTGCAAGGGTTTAATTGTGCATGTCAGAAGGCCCACTAGAAGAGCATTATAATGCTTGGAAGAGCCAGGATTTTTTTTAAATATAACTAAGAAGAATATAATGCAATGTCATCCACCTAAGATGACCTGATGACCTAACTATCCCTCTAACGTCAGGATGTAGGGTAGGGTTAGGGGGTAAGGATACAAGTGTGGCATAAGTTTATTAAAAAATAAAACCCATCCAAAGATAATCAACTCAGGAAACAGGAATGCAACAGCTTTCCAACAATGACTGACAAAGACTGATGGACACAATTCAGTTTAATAGTGATATTTTAGACTTTCTTTTTTTTTTTTTTTAACCCCTGAAATTAAACAGGATCCCTGAGAAGTTATTTCATATGAGTCATGTGTGCAATTTACATCAGTCTCGCTTCAGTTTAAGATGCCCATCCAGAGAGATCATTTTCATAATGGGCTTTCTTATTGTACAGTTCAGAAAAACACATTCCCTGTGAGATCTCCCTCTCTGATCAAGCAAGTGTTCTGAATCACAGAAATTAAGATTCAACAAAGTGACATTTCAACAGTTATGCATTTATTAGGAATAAAACATACAAAAATGAAATGTAAATTATGGATGTATTTTAATGCCATGAGAAATTGATTTGTCTATAGCAGAAATCTGATTTCTGTCTGGGGTTTTTTTTCATATGGAAGCTGCAAAAAATCTAAAGAGATAAGAGTCATTGATTGCAACATTTGAAACTAAAATGAAGTGTTTCATCATGAGTTAGGGTTAGGTTAGGGTTTAACCATTAACACCATCACTGTAATCCTGCAACAACTCCAGCAGCTCCAGCTAATCCTGCTAATGCTGTAACAGGAAGTCCATTTCCTCCTAGAAAGTGACTAATCGCTGCACCGGCTGATAAACCACACACAACACCTGCTGCTTTCATCACAGCCTGTTTAACATCGATGGGAAGCTCATGAGAAGATGAACGGATCAACTGACTCTTCAATATCAATCTCCAGAGATTCCCAGTGAAAACTCCTGCAGTTGCTGCTGACCCTGCAGTAAAGAAACCCTTAGTGAACATCCATCCATGTGAAGAGTCTTCCTTCCACACCGAAACACCTCCTGTCGCTACAGCAAAAGCCATCAATACACAGACATATTTCAGCTTTATCTGCTTAAAGAACAGATCTTTCTCCCTCTTCCCAGCTTTGTCTCGTTTCTCCTCCTCATATTCTCTCCTCACTCGTTCCTCCGTCTCTCTTCTGATTTTGTCTAATCTCATCTGATGTTCTCTCTCTTTCCTCTCCCTCTCTGCTCTCTCTTCCTCCTCTCTCCTCCACTCAGTCTCCTGCATCTTCTCTAGTGTGTAACGGGAGTTTCTGTTCTCAGTCACCAGTCTGTCGATCTTCTCCATGAGTTCAGTCACCTGCCCTCTGTTTGCTGGAGCTTTAATGTTAAACTCATGATATCTCTGACCACACCGGTTAATAAAGTCAGATAATTGAGGATTTGCCCTGATCATTTCTCCTAGTGTTCTCATGTGTCTCTGATCTGCGTGAGTAAAGAGGACTAGAGTAAATCTGAGAGCTTCTGCTCCAAACTTCTGCTCAAACCAATCAATGAAACTCTTCTCGTGTTCAGTGAAAGTGCTTAAAGGCAGAATGAGCAGGATGACATGAGCTCCTGGTGAACATAAACGCAGAGCTCTCTTCAGCTCCGAGTCTGAATCAAAGTCAGTGTGAGTGGAGAATCTGAAGTCTGGAGTATCGATCACTGTCACGCTCCTGTTATTGACAACATCAGTGTGTGCTTTACAGGTCTTCGTCACTGATGAAGAGCTCTTTTGGGACTCAAACACTGGACCATTGAAGATGACGTTTCCTGTGGCGCTTTTCCCGGATCCGGTTTTACCAATCAACAGCAGATGAAGATCTTCATCCTCTCCATCTCCCATCAACTCTTGGTTCTGTAACCTCTAAAATGCATAAAGCAAAACAGCATGCAGTCAATTAAAAGACTCATAAATTATTGTATGCTACAATTACAAAAGAATGGAGTGGAAGAGAGAGATGTCAACATATTTACCTGATACGCCATGTCAACGTCTCTTGGAAGAAAATGACAGTTCAATCTACAAAAAAAGAAAAAAAGTGATATGTAGGGCTATGCATGAATTAAATGTATATAAATTATTTATTTGATGTATTATTTATTTTATTTATTACAAATGATTTATTTTTTTAAGTGCTTTAGGGAAGTGAAATTCAAAGAAAGAAAGAAAGAAAGAAAGAAAGAAAGAAAGAAAGATCTTCAAAAGGAGGCTGACGTTAAACTGATGAGCAGATCTGATAACACACAACTGTGTCTGCATTCACTATTATTCGTTTGCTCCAAAGCACCAACATGGCGATTGTGAGCGCTTGGGAGAGACAAAGACGTTCATTTAACCCTCGCCGAACATTTCCAGTCTCAAGCTCCGTTAATGTTATGTCTTACCGAGACCTCTGAGCTGAGCATAGCTCATGTTCATGTAAATTTAATCTAGCCATTTCCAGTGCAACATATTTGTTAGACATAAACAAATACAGATTTATTAAACGTTACACTTACGGGAGAGCGAGGAGGTAAAATGCCTTCCGTCAGCAGTGAGCTTCAGCAAAATGTCGGTAATATAATTTTACTTTCACTTTTAACAGAGTCACGTGACGCTGTTTGTCGCCGCACTCCGTTATCTCCACAAGAGCGACAAGGTTACCAAGGCAACTCAAATTAGTTCAAGTATCCACAACTTTCCTGCAAGTCTTAGTTGGCGTCGCCATGACACTCGATACTTCCGGTTGACGGTATCTCAGTTCCGGTTTAGCACATTATGCTGCGTTCACACCAGACACGAGTGACGCGAATAAATAGTGCTATTCGCGCGAAGTTGGACGCGTAAACATTTTGAATCCATTCGCTTCATTCACTACACAACAGACGCGAATTTGCGTCATGGGAGGGGCTTCTGCCAGGCAGCGGCAGTCGTCAGAAGGACGAGCCGAGTTAAGGCTGCTCTCGCTGGGGTTAATGAGTGCTGAGCGTCGCTGAGCTCTGGGTCTCACACCTCCAAAACCTTGCTTCCATAAACCATGCAACATAAACGGACTCGTTTGACATGTTGCCTACGCACTCCATTCAATGCCCAACGAGCTTCAAATAAACTCAAGAATTGTGATGTAGAAGTAATATTTTAATATTTGTAATTGTTGAAATGTTGTTCATGTCAGACATTGTCAGTAGACTTTGTTTTAATCAACATGAAAATAGATGCATGAACTTCAATGAATTTAAATGCATTGTAATAAAAATTTACATTTCATTGCTGTAAATGTAATTTTAGATATTAGTTTAACCTATTTTATACTGCAGTAAAACTATGATTTTTTGCAAGGGGTATTTTTTATTGTTTTCAATAATTTACAGATTTAATGTGTAGCAAGACCGCTCTAACAGCCTAACGTTACTATCCAAATAGAGACATGCACTCCGGCGGGACCCAGCACAACCGAGTGCGGCGCGGGATCATATTTGATGGGTGAATGCGGATGCGGGTGAACAATATAAATAACTAGAAACAAATAAACCTTTATTTATAATAAAATAAAATCAATTTACTGGCGCATGGACGGAAGGTAACTCTCGCGTGGATCATAGGAACAGCCAAGCCTACACACAGTGGCAAAATGTCTGCGCCGCATAACTCAGGTGAACCGCTTAGTGCTACAGATATTAGTAAGTTCTTGTAAGATAGTCAGATCCATGCGACCATCTGGGACGTGATCATTTTGCCTGAAGCGTTGCTGTAAAAGTCTACTCCTGAGTCCTGATAATACAACCAAGCGTTTAGCTGAGAGCATAGAATAATGCCTGGTTCAGATTACAAGATATTTTTGTCTGTTACGATAGTTACTGTGTCAGATTACACGATTTTTACTCCTAAAATCTTGTCGTGTCCTGGACTAGAAACGTGTCAGACTACTCGTTGCTACTCGACCAATCATCGCTTGTTGTCACGACGTGCGTGATGTCATCGACTTTCAGAAACAAGAGCGTAAACAAACGGTGTCCGGAGCAGCGTGTTTTGGCTGTTTTATGTTTAGAAAAGCACAAAAAGAAAAAAGAAAACCCAACAAAGGACATGTTCCTGGCTTGCTGGAAGAGGACATAATGGGCTGTCAATCCTCCAAAGAGAACTTGAGGTAAAATATTGTTCTTTTTATATTAAATATTGAGTTATTAGCCAGTAGTAAAAGCTTGCCACCACAACGTATTTGTAAAACATCTTTTAAGCTTACATTCCAGTAACGTTACTCACCGGGTTCCTGAAGGGCTTCCGCTATCGTTCGTCAGCATTTTTCTTATTTGATTGTGGTAGTCCGTTGATGACACATCGTACAGGCAGGAATATTATTGCCACAACTCCACGAACCTTTCCTCCATTTTATAATTCCACCTAAAGTTAGCCGCTCCGTCATCTCTCATGCGTGTCGCCGCGTTTGAAAGCTGTGTACGAAAACTGTCTGTGCTCCGGTTGGTCAGCGTCACACATGACAGAACCCGTCAGGAAGGACTGCAAAAAAAATTAAACATGCTAGTCTTTCTGTCATGACGTTGTGAACTATCGCAGACACGGATTCGGTTGTCGTATACTATGACACACTATACGAGATGAAACGATCGATTCTTGCGTCCCGACGTCCATTATCGTTTACGAATCCCTACGACACCTTACGTCAAACAGATCGTGCCAAATTCGGGCTAATATCGTGTAGTCTGGATACAATTTGGATACATGCTTCTTGCAGGCTATCATTTTTAATAAATCTTTCACGGCGTGATAGCGTTACTTTTTTTGTTGGTTGTGAAACGTAGGCGGAAGTTCACGGACCAGACATAGATGGTGGCGATTCTTCCTCCCGGTGAAAAAGACGTACTATATTTTTTCTATAGTTAAAAAAACTATAGTTTTTTCTTTTAAGGCAATCGGTCTGCAGGCAGATTTTTCTGTAGTAATGTAATTAACACCAAGTGTGACCAGTTATCTCATATTCATACAGTTGATAAATGTTTACAGGTAAAAATAAAAGTTCACATATAATTAGTAATGGCCAGATTAAACAGTGTACATCTGTTTCTATATATCAAAAGGCCAATATCTTGATAATGTTATTGTTACCCAAAGCGTGAAAACCTAAATGGATCCTCATTGATGTCTTCAGATGCAACAGCAGAGCTAGTTATGATCACTGAATAATCTTTGCTGTATCTGAGTTCATCTGTCCAGAAACTAAATTAATTATGTTAGATCATGCCAGATATATCAGATCCAGCTCAGATGCCAGATCATGTCAGAAGAGCCCATTAACAGCAAGTGTTTCCTGGTACCCTAACACTGGTATTGTCACGGTATATCATGTTTGGCCTGATTTTGACTAATCTTTGAGTTTGACTTGAACTTTGAGTTTGACTTGAACTTTGAGTTTGACTTGGACTTTGAGTTTGACTTGAACTTTGAGTTTGACTTGAACTTTGAGTTTGACTTGAACTTTGAGTTTGACTTGAACTTTGAGTTTGACTTGAACTTTGAGTTTGACTTGGACTTTGAGTTTGACTTGAACTTTGAGTTTGACTTGGACTTTGAGTTGGTTTTTTTTCCACTGTTTTCTCTTCTGTTATGTAAGACTTGGTTTTACTGCTTAAACAAAAGCTGAAATCAAACACCCTGCAATAAAACAATACAACTCACTAATCTGGAATGAAGAACTGCATGAAGAAGTGTTTAGGACACCACCACACCCAAACTTCTCAGAACAGTCAGATCATACCGGGTCCCGTAATGAATACATTTTAAAAAAGTATGATATACTAAGAAAAATCACTGATCTAAATTAAATCACGATTAATCTTATTATCAGCTTTTAGGTTAAAACATACATTTCAAGTCACATGAATTTGGAGTCACATTAAGCGTGGAGCTAAGTAAAATTAGAACTAAATTCTAATAAATTAAGTGCACTTCACAGAAATGCTGAAAGGACATACACACATTATACCTTCGCTCACATGGGATGGCGGGTAGGCCTAAATCTACACTGTGGGATATTTTCCCTCCTCTAGCGGTGAAAAGATATATGACCATCCAATGAATATTAGTTTATTTTCCTCTCAATTCAGATTTCGTTTTAACTCCTATGGTGGCCGATTTAGTCCAAGATTAAAGGACAACTCCGGTGAGAAATGAACCTAGGGGTAATTAACGGATGGTTACAGAGTAGATCGTTCTCTGGGATGCGTTTTCTTGAAAATCGAATGTAAAGAGTTTTATCTCTAAAAACAGATTCGCTTATAACGCTAGTCTATGGGGCACAGGGTAGACACAGGGTGGTAAAATTAAATCGCTAGTTAATACCACTAACAAGGCTCAAAATAGCCTCACACTAACACGGTAGCATAATAAGGGGCCCTACATGCAAACCGAAGCATTGAGAACTTTGTAAGAGTACAAACAGTTTAATAAGAAGATACGTTGTAAACATAGTGCCTTACGCGTTCACGGACAGGCACCGTCTCGAAAAACAGTCTCGACTCATCGATCTACGAGCGCTGTTCTAAGTGAGCTGGTCGATAGGAATTAAGTTTGTGAAATGTAATAACATGGACATTTTTTTATTTATTTTTTTATCTTCTCTGTTGTGTTCAGTGTTTTCTTCCGGAAACAACGGACCATATGAGATTCCAAGTCACAGTTCATCACTTAGCAGAGCTCTCGTCGCTCGATGAGTCGAGACTGTTTTCCAAGATGGCGCCTGTCCGTGAACGCGTAATGCACTATGTCTATAAACTGTCTTCTTATTAAACTGTTTGTACTCTTACAAAGTTCTCAATGCTTCGGTTTCCATGTTGGGACCCTCATTATGCTGCCGTGTTAGTGTGAGGCTATTTTGAGCCTTGTTAGTGGTATTAATTAGCGATTTAATTTCACTACTGTGTGCCCCATAGACAAGTGTTATAAGCTAATCTGTTTTTAAAGATTAAACTCTTTACATTCGAGTTCCATGAAAATGCATCCCAGAGAACGATCTACTCTGTAACCATCTGTTAATTACCCCTAGGTTCATTTCTCACCGGAGTTGTCCTTTAACATGTCTTCCAGTTCGACCTCATCCATGAGTGCTCCTTCAAGTGTTGAGGTTACTTAAGAAAACTATTTTAATTTGCAGTTATTTCATTTGTCAGTTAGCATGTAGGTTATGGCATCTATGTAAAATGAATAATAGTTTGACATTTGCGTTTTTTTTTTAACCATTTCATTGCTAACATCAGCTATCAGGTTCCAAGTTTGACTTGAACTTTGAGTTTGACTTGAACTTTGAGTTTGACTTGAACTTTGAGTTTGACTTGGACTTTGAGTTGGGTTTTTTTCCCACTGTTTTCTCTTCTGTTATGTAAGACTTGGTTTTACTGCTTAAACAAAAACTGAAATCAAACACCCTGCAATAAAACAATACAACTCACTAATCTGGAATGAAGAACTGCATGAAGAAGTGTTTAGGACACCACCACACCCAAACTTCTCAGAACAGTCAGATCATACCGGGTCCCGTAATGAATACATTTTAAAAAAGTATGATATACTAAGAAAAATCACTGATCTAAATTAAATCACGATTAATCTTATTATCAGCTTTTAGGTTAAAACAAACATTTCAAGTCACATGAATTTGGAGTCACATTAAGCGTGGAGCTAAGTAAAATTAGAACTAAATTCTAATAAATTAAGTGCACTTCACAGAAATGCTGAAAGGACATACACACATTATACCTTCGCTCACATGGGATGGCGGGTAGGCCTAAATCTACACTGTGGGATATTTTCCCTCCTCTAGCGGTGAAAAGATATATGACCATCCAATGAATATTAGTTTATTTTCCTCTCAATTCAGATTTCGTTTTAACTCCTACGGTGGCCGATTTAGTCCAAGATTAACATGTCTTCCAGTTCGACCTCATCCATGAGTGCTCCTTCAAGTGTTGAGGTTACTTAAGAAAACTATTTTAATTTGCAGTTATTTCATTTGTCAGTTAGCATGTAGGTTATGGCATCTATGTAAAATGAATAATAGTTTTACATTTGCGTTTTTTTTTTTTTTTTTTTTACCATTTCATTGCTAACATCAGCTATCAGGTTCCCAGACGAATGCAAGCTAATCTTAGTAAAGTAACTTTTATCAGTGCTATCGTTATTCTGTATATTGTACGACATCACTAGATTTTCATATAGCAGTCTTAAGCAATCCCCCTCTTTACATTCGACAAGGTGACATCGAGTGTTAAAACGGCGAAGCTTGAATTTATGGGTATGTCCCTCTTTGGCTGATGTACTTTCAAGATGGAGGGGCAACATGGTGACCGGCATTCGAACCCCTCACCCGTATGTGTTTTCAATGGCATATTATAAACTTACGAGAATACTTTATTACTTAAAATAAGTAAATATACATTAATAAGTAAAAATACATTTATATATTTTAAGCGTGGTCTTAAAACCCACCTCTTTAGCCGAGCTTTTAATTGACTTATTTCTTAAATTTTCTGTTTTATTTATTTTATTTTATTCATTTACTTATTTATTTATTGTTGCTGATTGTTTTTAATTCTGTAGCACTTTGAGATTTTGTTAATATAAAGTGCATTATAAATAAAATGTATTATTATTATTATTATTATATTTTTGAAAGAACTAAGTGTTTTTAGCTAAGAATTAACTAAACAAGTTTCACAGTGTAGCTTTATAGTTTCCTTTGTTAGATTTTGTTACCATGGTTATTCATTGCTTCATTAATTAACCACACCTGTTTCTCATTGCATTTATTCGTTTGCATTGGTATTTATTGAGCCGGATTTCTGAGAGTCTTGGTTCACTCTTTTGCTGATTGTTTAGTTTGTATTTTTATTTTTGGGATCTCTGACTTGTGTTTCATATTGAGGATTTGAATAAATTGATTATATCCTGCTTTTTAACTTGCTGTATACCCAAAAAGTATCTACCAGCCAAGAAGCTGACTGAGTAATGCCAGAAAAGAGCAGAAGGAGGACACAAAGTGATGATAGTAAAAAAGAGGAAGTTTATTGAATAATTTTAGTTGTGTATGTTTCAATGGTCATACTTTGTGTGATCGGTACAAATCCTAACCCACAAGTGACTGATCAGTGAATGAAATGAGTATATAAATTGTTTAAATGAATATTATTAATGATTATATGATCAAATAGAATAATAAATGATAAATGAGTATAAATGATGAAATAAATGAAGAATAAATGCATATAAAGGAAAGTAAAACAACACATTTGAGAATCCTTATATCCTAAAGCCAGTTTTAATATAACAAGCAAAGGGAATGGAAATGTACTGCTATGGCCATTACAAAGATGACTCAGGCATCACTTTTGCAGTTCAGTTATTATTTTTATGATTATAATTATCTTTAAAATTACAATATCAGCAAAATGCTCGCTCTTTCTAATAGCACAAATCAAGCTCAAACATAAAAACAGATATAACAAATGAATGTACAGATTAGTTAAACAAGCAGAATTTTTAAGAAATAATATAGAGGAAAACATCAAGAAGGAGAAACAGAGATCTATCTCTGTAAAAGACTCTTACTAAATGTGTAATATGGACCAGACCCTGCAGACACCTCTCAAATAAAACACACACAATGATTTTCAGAAAAGCTGATCAGTTACAATCAGCTAATTTGGTATCAAAAAAAGAAAAGAAATTATAATAATATTTAAAATAATAATAATAATGTCTAAAGAGCAGTTACAACAAACTATAGAGAAAACTAAGTAAACTAAATTTCTGATTTGGAATATGTTTTCATGTATCTATAAAATCATTTATTAAACAAGCTCTGATGAAAGACCAGTGACCGCTCAACTGGTTTTTTCACCAGCCCTAACTCCAACAACAGCTCCACCAACAGCTCCAGTAACAGCTCCGAGACCAGCTCCAATACCAGCTCCGATAAGAGTCCCACTAGCAACAGCTCCACTAGCAGCAGCTCCACCGGCCGTTGCACCAACACAAGCTGAAAAAGTAGCTCCAGCAACAGAACCTGTAACAGTAGCTCCTCCACCACTAACAGCTGTTACAACAGCTCCAACACCAGCTCCAACACCAGCTCCAACACCAGTTAAAACCAATGCTCCAACAGTTATTCCGCCAACAACAAAAGCCGCCATTTGAAAATAACTCTTGTACTGGGAAATAAAATTTAAAAATCCATCCTGGCTCGTTTCTTTTCTTGGTAATTCAGCTTCAATCTTTGCTCTGACTGCAGTCTCTATCTCCTGTTCCTCTCTCTTATTCTCATCTTGTTTTCTCTGCTCTTCCTCTCTCTTGATCCTCTCTTCTTCTCTCTGTCTCTGCTCTTCTTCCTCTCGTCTGAACCTCAGAGCATCTTCGTACATCTGATTACTGTAGTGTCCTCCTCCATTCTGCTCTATCATTGTGTCAATCTTCTGCAGTAGATCATTCACCTGCTCTCTGTTATTCGGATCTTTGTTGTTGAAGACATGATATCTGCCTCCACACTGATCAACTAGATCTTTTAATTTACTGTTCTTATCAACGAGATCCTCTATGGTCTCATCTTCTAGCTGATCTCCATTAGTGAAGAGAATGATGGAGTATTTTAGCACTTCCTGACCAAACAAGAACTCAATGATCTGAGGAATCTGCTGCTCCTGTTCAGTGAATCTGTCAATTACTCTGAGAACAATGAGAAAAGCGTGCGGACCAGGACTGGATATATAAACACTTCTTGCTACTTCAGTGATTAAGTCTTCAGTTTTGATAGACGTATCAAAGAATCCAGGAGTATCAACTACAGACACAGATCTGTCTAAAACAGTGGCACATTCCTTTGAACATTCACTCGTTACTGAATTCTGACTCCTCACAGATTTAAACCTTTTCTGTCCCAGTATTGTGTTTCCAGTTGCACTCTTCCCAACTCCACTTTTACCCAGAAGAACAATCCGTCTGGATAAACGTTTGTCAACAGGGATATCCTGGATGTTGATTCGAATCCTTTGCTGTGGTTTTTTTGGTACTGCAAAAAACAAAACAACAACAATCAAACAATCACTTAGTTTATCCTGGAAGCCACTTTTCCACTGAAATGTTCTGGTGTGGCTTCCTGGCCCATAGTTAAGCTGCAAATATAATTTAATTTAAACTGGCCAACAACATAAGGAGATGGAGAAATGTAAAAGGGGTTGAGACATATGAACCTAATGAAAAGGCAAGAATATTGTGTTAAATTTATATGACTATATTTTACAGTTAACATACGTGAATACCAATTATACAAATTTTCTTGTCCTGGAAGGTTTTCCTTTACTGGTACTATAATCTTCCTTAGTGTAGTTCAAATAAACTTACGATTCTCTAAGTTCCTCATGAAAACTTTAGATATCAGAGAATTCACTTGATCTCCAGGTTCGTTGGTCTTGTTGTTGAAGTAGTGGGATCTGCCCTCATATTTCTGAATAAGTCTTTTCAATGCTCCAGACTCTTCAATGAGTCGCTTTGTGCTCTTATTTTCATCTTTGAGTCGATCTTCTCCAGTGAAGAGAATCCAGACATTCTGCATGCGTTTTTCTTTCAGCAGCTTCTCAATCTTCTCCACAAATTCTTGATCTTCTTCAGTGAATCTGTCACACTGGAGGACCATGAGAAATGCACAAAGGCCCGATTCACATTTCTTCAGGAGCTCTTCATATTTCCCGAGGTCTTCCTCGCTCTCTGCACCAGAAAATCCCGGTGTGTCATAAACGGTGATCGGTAATTTACAAAAATCACTGACTTCACAAGGAAAATCTTGAGTGGCTGACATGGAGCTTTTCTCTAAGGGGAAAGCTTCTCGTCCCAGTATTGTGTTTCCTGAAGCACTTTTCCCGACTCCAGGTTTTCCCAGCAAGACCAAATTCAGACGCAGATTTGACATCATTTTAGTCATGTCCATTTTTATTCAGTAGCCTAGAAATATATAAAATGAACTTGGTGTAAAATAAATAATACATAAAAATTATACTGCAGGCTTGACAGTAAACAGTAAAATACAGTTACAGTAAAATTTCAATATCAAATCTGTAAAATGAAAGTTTAGATTTGACGTGATTAGCATCTTTATACAATGTGCAAATATGTGATTTATTGCTGGTCCTTGCTGTTATTTTTCATTAGATGTGAGAGTCTATAGTTTCACAGTTATTTGTTAGTTATTAGATTATTAGTTATCACATTTACACTGAGCCTACAGTACACACATCATGTTTTGCTTTTTTACAAATCATTTAAAATTAGGATTAAAGTATGGGCGAAAAAGTAACTGAAAAAAGTCCCATAGACTTTGCATTGCGACAAACTTTGAGAATCATAACTCAGAGCGAGGATTTAATAAAAACGTGGGTTAAAAAAATGTTTTGGGTTACTCAAGTTCCCTGAAAAAGTGGGATGCTGCACTCGATTCTAGTGGTTTAGTGTATACTTAAGCGGTTTTGTATTTAAGTGTATATTTAAGCGGCACATGTCGCTTAAAGGGTTACTTCACCGCTTTTTCATATTAAACTATGTTATTCCCTTAACTTAAACGAGTTGATACACACCTCTCTCGTCTCAGTGTGTGCTCTTAATCTCTCTGACGTGCAGTGACGATCTGATAGCATTTAGCTTAGCCCACTAAGCCCAGTTCATTCACTATGGTACCAAACAGAGATCAAGTTAGAAGTACCAAACACCTCCACGTTTCCCCTATTTAAATACAGTTACACGAATAGTTGAACGATCAAGTATGGTGACAAAATAAAACGTGGTACTTCTCTAATCGGATTAAAAAGGAGAACTATAATGTATGGCGGAATAGCACTTCTGAGAGTACTTCGGCTCGGCGCAGTAAAAAGTCCCGGCCGAAACATCTTTCCTCACACCTCCCCCTCACTCTCTCATTTCTGTCAATAGGGAGATGTGAGGGAAGATGTTTTGGCCAGGACTTTTTACTGCGCCGAGCCGAAGTACTCTCAGAAGTGCTATTCCGCCATACATTATAGTTCTCCTTTTTAATCCGATTAGAAACGTGCCACGTTTTATTTTGTCACCATACTTGATCGTTCAACTATTCGTGTAACTGTATTTAAATAGGGGAAAGATGGAGGTGTTTGGTACTTCTAACTTGATCTCTGTTTGGTTCCATAGTGAATGAACTGGGCTTAGGGAGCTAAGCTAAATGCTATCAGATCGTCACCGCGCGTCAGAGAGATTAAGAGCACGCACTGAGACAAGAGAGGTGTGTATCAACTCGTTTAAGTTAAGGGAATAACATAGTTTAATATGAAAAGGCAGTGAAGTCTCCCTTTAAATTATACAATTCAATACAATTATACAATTATACAAATACAATTCAAGCAACCCGCTCCCGAATTGCCGCTAATTCAAAACCGAAACTAAAATGACGACCTGTCATTCACTGCGTGTGCGGACTGGGGCGCGTTTTCAGTTCATGCATATGGAAGCTTAACTTTCTTAGGAATTCAAGTTTCCATATGCCTGAACCTAAAACGCGCCAGTGCGCACACGCAGTGAATGAAAGGTCGTCATTAATGCGCTCTGTGCGGCCGTGTAATTTTAGTTTCGGTTTTGAATTAGCGCCAATTCAGATGCGGGTTGCTTGAATTGTGGGTCCATTAGCCTATTAATGAAAAACACAACTAGAACAGTAAAATGACAAACTCCCTTAAATAGGCGCCTTTACATTTCGCTTTGAAGCCAAATCCTCCGCGATCATCTCAGTCAGCTTACCGTGATGAATAAAATTGGACTCCTGCTGCGTTTGTACTGACACTCGTTGGGCACTCACTAAGCACACACGTTCAGTTTTGATTTGTACTGTCTGTTCTCTAACTAAACTAAATTATTTTATTACTATAAAAAAAAATCTGCCATGGTGTGCAGGTGATGTACCCGGTGTTGAGTCTGAACACCAGTAACACTGGCAACACCGACTATCGTAGCAAGCCATACAGCTCTGAAAAAGATTCATTGACTTCTCAATATTAAGTGGTCTCTTCATTTTTTCTAGAACTGTATATGCTTGCATACACTTCTTGCTCTCTATACCTGCTTCCTTACACCCTATATTTGTTTAAATCTGTTTAAATAAGTTTACGTATGTATATTGAATAATACGCTAAATACACATTTATACACTTAAATATTGACTGATCTGTAGCCTAATTTTTTATTTTAATATATAATATTTAATGTTTTATTGTATTTATTTCTATGTAATTTTATTATATTTATTTATGTTTCATGTATTTAGTTTCATTTTTTTAAGCTCACTTGCACTCTTGTTTAAATATTTTTTCATATGTATGTTAAATAACCCTAGTAACCCTAAAATGTACATAAACCCCACCCCTGGCAGGAAGAGTTACAGTAGTGGTGTTGCGATGCTATCGAAACATTGTAATTTTAACCCCGATAGCAGTCCTCTTTGTTCTGCATTCGGACACAGGATGTGGGAACAATGATTAAAAATAATTTTCAATGAAGTTCATGAACATTATAATCCAAATATAGCTCTCTGTGCTGCACATTTTACAGAGGACCGCTTCCTCAAAAGGCAAATGTAATGCCAGATTTGCTCTTTTTTTGCCCTCAAAGATGGAGCAGTTCCCAATTTAAAAGCAGAAGCGGTTGTTTATGCTTCTAGTCATTTCTGAATTATATATATATTTTTAAACGAACAATGTCTTAAAGCTGATATGTGACAAAGTGTACAGCAAGCAAGCTAAATAGCAAGTTTTTATAAGCTGTCACCCCAAAAAACAAGCAGTTGGAGACCAAAGTGGATACATGCAATAAGACGTGAAGCTTCAGCAGGAAAAAATGGGTCAATTTGGGGATCCTGACCCTCAGTATGCCTACACGTGCAGTAAACATTCAGTCAAATATCCAAATGTCAGTTTTATTTCCTGTCGCTGATTATGTTTTCCTCCAATGAGTGTAATTCTCAGTGTAATATAACATGTCATGCTCTGTTTCAATTGCCTGTATCCACTTAGGTCTCCTTAATGGCTCATTTTTTGGGTCGACAGCTTATAAAAACTTAGTTCTGGGGTTTTTAGCGTGTTTGCTCAACACCCAAGTTGTCACATATCAGCTTTTAGACATTGTTCGTTTATATTATTATTATTCAGAAATGTCAAGAAGCATAAACCACAACTTCTGCTTTTAAATTGGGAACTGCTCCATCTTTGAGGGCAAAAAAAAGCAAATCTGGCATTAAATTTGCCTTTTGAGAAAACGGTCCCCTGTAAAATGTGCAGCACAGAGAGCTATATTTTGATTCTTTTAGTTAAATGTCAGAAATTACAAGGAGGCTGCTTCACACAATCGGCAACAAAGGCAATGGAGATGCTTTGAAACCCCCCCCCCTCCCCCCCGTGTGGGCGTGGTTTTCAGATTATGACGCGTAAATTCTTTTTGTCTGAAATTCTTTCGTGAGTACTCCTCAGTTTACATATTTGCACGGCTATAAACGGGTATGTACTTTATATAATTTTGTGTGTGTTTTGGCTTCAAGGAGGAAACGCTAGTGAAGAGAACTATGAATACACTTCTTAAAAACCCAGTTCGCCTCAGTCGCACAGTCACTGTTGATGTTAAATGAACTTTTTCACCACTATGACAAAAAGAGTTGTTAACCTTACCTGTCCGAAAGTGCACGTCGAGATACAAGTGAAAACGCGAGCCTTGGACTTCAAAGAGATGGTCTGTAATTATTGCTTTCGATTTCAAATTTTAAGAGGTTAATGATGCTGAAAGGCGGAGCAAAGATAGAGTGATAACCTCAGACTATCCGAGGCTGTAACTCCCTCAGACCACGCTTACATGTCTCTATGAAAAACATCAACAGATCCGAAGTGTTTCTGAGCTTGCAGCACTAAAGACGAGCAGTTTGATTCATATTAGGCTACTTGGAATTTATAGACTAAATCACGTGGTTTCAAGTTTGAGAGCAAAATAACAAACGTTTGAATTTCCTAATATTAGAAAGAAATACAATAATATCAAAGCATTGAGACTGGATCAGTTGTTAGAGCCATATGACATTCATTATTTGTAATATGTGTTTCCTTAGGCTATATTAAGATTGATTATGTTTTGATAAATGTAGCGATAAATATATATTGTGTGTTGTTTTTAATGTATCACGTGACTGTGACTAGTTTATGCGTGTGGCACGTGCGCGTAAGAAGCTTTGAAGAAGAACAGAAAGGAAGAAAGGGTTGAAACTAGACAGTCTTTTGACTGTAAAAACACTGGAAGTTATGTTTTTGGAATAAATGGAAATACATATGTAATCTTTAGAATATCTTTTATTACGTATCAAGACAAATAAAAAAACAAACATATTGCAAAATTTGAAATTGGATCTTATCGCAGTTTGCTCCAATCACATATTACATAATTTGCATGCATTATGCAATATGTCACTGGAGCAAACTGTGATTATTGCGACGGGCGAAAGTGAAAGTAAGCCAGGAGTCAAGTACGAGTGGGCGGAGCTAAAGGAGAGTTCGCTCACAACAGCTGTTACTGTGACAGTACAAGTATCAGTACTGAGACTGAAAAAAGACATTGTGCAGTTAGAACATTAACTTAATAATAATAATAATAACAATGCTGGAAGTGTGCAGAAAGACATTTAGAAAAAGAAGAGAATTGAACTAGGATCTCTCACAGGAGTGGACAAAGGGAGCACTGATAAGAGCAAGGTTTGCTCCATTAAAGATATGAATACTCCTAGTTAGAAATAAAGTTACACAGAAACAGATGTTTCCTCTTCTGTATTCAAATGGAACTCTTCTGAACCGATATCTTATATTAACTAATATCCGATATCTAGTTATTAATTAGCTTAATTTTTGCAGAAATATAGGTCCACAAAATGTCAAGCACCACTGTAAAACCGCCTGTGACAAAATTAAAAAGCTGGTCTCCATGGAGATTCTCTTGGGGTCATAAAGTTCACAGAAGGAGATAAAACCACACATGCACTCACGCACGCACACACACACACACACACACACAAACACAGAGCACTGAGCACTCACATATACCACATCCTGTAAAGATGACTATTGTATGTTGCATTATGTGTGTGTGGGTGAACAAGAGTTCTGGGGGACAAGAGCATCGTTATGTAGAGACAGTTAGGAATGAAATGTCTAGAAAAAGAGAAATCTGATAAAAATGCAACAGGTGAGTGAATAATATTGATAAGACTGACTGACTACTAATTAATTAAATTAATAGTAGTTATTGAATGAATTGAAATGAACCAGAACTAAATTTAGTTGATTATTATTTACTCACCTGATAACTCATTTGATCAGATTTCTCTCTTTCAAGACATTTCATTCCTAACTGTCTTTACTCAGTAATGTTCTTGTCTGCCAGAGCTCTTGTTCACCCACACACACATAATGCAACATACAATATGTCCTCTTCACAGGATGTGGTATACGTGAGTGCTCAGTGTGTGTGTGTGTGTGTGCTTTTATCACTTTCTGTGAACTTTATGACCCCAAGAGGATCTCCATGGAGACCAGCTTTCGAATTGTCAACAGGCGGATTTACAGTGGTGTTTGAAATTTTGTGGACCTATATTTCTGCAAAAATATGACCCAAAACATCATCAGATGTCCATGCAAGTCCTAAATGTAGTCAAAGAGAACTCGATCAAAACAAATTAGACCAAATGTTATGCAAAAAAATATACAAAATGAGTTGGAACAGCATGTACGATTCTAGGATTAGCAGTTGATTTGAAAGTGAAATTAGGCTCCACCTGTTCTGAGATGGGGTGAGATTCAGGTGTCAGTGTATGCGCTGTTTTTTTATTTTTTTTATGAGGGTTTAGCAATGTCTGAATATCTTTGTGTACAAGTACAGATGAACTTGGTGATCATCTGATGAGGTTTTGGGTCATATTTATAGAGAAATATAAAACATTTTAAAAGGTTCACAAATGTACAAGCACCACTATAGATTTGTGAGGATGGCAGGCCAGTGTATAAACATCTGATAGCTGCTTTTCCTCCTCAAATCCTTCAGTTTGCAAATTATTCTGGGGCTCGATACAATGTTTTCTACAGTTTCCCTTACAGAGGTAGCCTAGAAATCTAGACGCACCCTAGCGGCAGCAAATTTAATCTGCCCGCAAGTGTCGTCTAGGAACTCTCACTACCCTTCTCGGCTGTGTTCCTCAAAATCTGGACGGGCCAATCACGTTGTGTATAGAGTCGGTGGGCGGGGCCATAATGACGACGGCCGAGTTGCGTTTGCGTGCTTCTAGTAAACACAGAAACTGGCGAACGGCGGCGGTCTCTCGAATCAGCTTTGACGGAGACTCTGGAAGACTTGGAGTTAAGCTTTTCTCTGAGAAAAGGACAAAGAACGGCACTGAAGTCATTCTTAAGAAGGGAAGATGTGTTCAGAGTTTAGCCGACCGGATACGGCGATCAAGGATCAAGAAGAGAAGTTATTGCCATATTTAGGCTACAGGAGCTCAGTTGAATAAAATAAGAGTTTGATCAGATATGTGTAAAGTCTGATTATTGTGAAGACTTTCATCATAAAGGAAAGGACAGAATATCTTATGGTTTCTGATGGTCTGAGGCTCTTGTATTAAAGGTGGGGTAAGTCTTATTTCAAAACCGAGTGGAATAGCAAACTTGTAGCCAATCAGCAGGTAAGGGGCGTGTTTACTATTGATGGTGAGAAGAGCGCTCGCGTGCACGTCATTATTCAAAACACACGAGTCACACATGACGGACATTAGCCAAGAACTAGTCTAATATATGCTGCTTGACTAAGCTCGTGTGTCATGTTCACTTGTTAGTCCGTTTGCGATCGTATTGTCGTTCACTTCAGCGATGATAAAGACCCGTTCATTTCCACACCATATGGAGCATCTAAATCTCCTCACTGTGTGCTTCAAGCATCAGCCTACACCAGTAAGATACTATACTCCTAATAGATGTTTGCTTACTCCTTTCATGATCTATATAACCCTAATCCAGTCATAATTGTAATATGTCGTTAGCTGGACTGTCGGCTCGTGCTATAGAATTGTTCATGAGAACGGTTTGTGTTTTGTGATCGCAATAACTCTAATCTGGTCATAATTGTAATATGTTCGTTAGTTGGACTGTCGGCTCGTGTACTATCGAGTTGTTCATGAGAACGGTTTGTGTTTTTGTGATAGAAGGGATGACTTTTTCATTGAATATTCGACCTGGATTAGATACACAGAGATTCTGCCATAGCTGTTGATGCCTCTGGGTTACGTATGTGTGGGGCGGTGCCAAGGGGGTAATCTAGCGCTCGGAAAGCGTTCCACCCATAGGGGCGGCCATTGCTAACCAAGCCATCACCTGCTGTTAGCATCCCATTGACTCCCATTCATTTTTGAGTCACTTTGACAGTGAATAACTTTACAGCTGAGGTGTTTAAAGACTCCATTTGTCCATTGTTTATTTATAAAGAAACACGACAATGCATAAAAGGCTCCATTACCTTGTATCTTACACTATCGCCCAGCAGAAGCTGTTTTTGTAAAAATAGGCTAACGATTGCGTCATAACCAACGCGACTCTGTCGCACAGTTGATAAATTACCGTATAGACCTGAGGAGACGCTCGCAGTCAATCTTTTACTGTCTATGAGACAGTCGGGGGGACGTGGAGACATAAAGTCTGATAAAGTCAAGGGAGAAGAATGGGGAGAAGCCGATAGTGAGCCAAAAGCAACGGGAGAAAATATTTAAACAACGTGATTAAATTAAGTTATTAAGTTTAATAGGGGCGTGTTTGTTTTGGTGATTTGAAATACCAACAACGGTTACCAGATAGCACTTACCCCACCTTTAAGGTCCCCTTTCAAAACGTTCTGGAGATATGCAGAGTTTAATGTGGCTGATTTATCATAATATAACTTTTTTTTCTTTTCTTTTTTTACGATACAGACTGTTTCGTGTTTTCGCTAAATGTTCCAGGTTATACAACCGTTTATGTCACTGGAAAGAATACTTGGACATGTAGATTTTTTTAATTAATCATTTTTTTATTTGTGGATGCAATTATTCAAAACACACAAAGAACATATTTGTTTAATGGACAAGCTAAATTAGCCATTTGGAGACATGAAGAACAGCTGCTGATGGGGAAAAATATACATGCACTCAACGGGAATCTAACTTGCATCTCTAACACAATGGAAATACATCCAGGAAATAACATTTTGTATAATTTATTGTTTTAATATATGATAAATATGTTCTGTACTTTTAATTACATAAATAATGCTTTCATCATACTGATTACTTAAACTATTTTAGCAATAAAAAAAAAATCACACGATACTTCAACTATTGCAGTGAACACAGTTAGTGGAACATCAATAATCAAATCGAGCAGGTATGAAGTTGACTCTTCAGGCTTAGTAAAACATGTCGTGAATTGGGCGTTTTAGTGGAAACGGCAGATATTACTACATTCTGTGACGGTTTAGTTCAGTGAGAAAATATTGCTATAAGGACAATAATTATAAACCCTACAAATATAGCCACTAAAATGTTCTTATTTTGTTTTATAACGTGTTTCAACCGACTGCCTCTTCTCTCTTCAAATTGCTCCTCATATTCCATCCTCACTCGTATCTCGGTCTCTCTTCTGTATCTCTCTAATCTCATCTGATGTTCTCTCTCTCTCTCCTCCTTCTCTGCTCTCTCTTCCTCCTCTCTTCTCCTCTCAGTCTCCTGCATCTTCTCTAGTGTGTAACGGGAGTTTATGTTCTCAGTCACCACTCTGTCTATCTTCTCCATGAGTTCAGTCACCTGCCGTCTGTTTGCTGGAGCTTTAATGTTAAACTCATGATATCTCTGACCACATCGGTTAATAAAGTCAGATAATTGAGGATTTGCCCTGATCATTTCTCCTAGTGTTCTCATGTGTCTCTGATCTGCGTGAGTAAAGAGGACTAGAGTAAATCTGAGAGCTTCTGCTCCAAACTTCTGCTCAAACCAATCAATGAAACTCTTCTCGTGTTCAGTGAAAGTGCTTAAAGGCAGAATGAGCAGGATGACATGAGCTCCTGGTGAACATAAACGCAGAGCTCTCTTCAGCTCCGAGTCTGAATCAAAGTCAGTGTGAGTGGAGAATCTGAAGTCTGGAGTATCGATCACTGTCACGCTCCTGTTATTGACAACATCAGTGTGTGCTTTACAGGTTTTCGTCACTGATGAAGAGCTCTTTTGGGACTCAAACACTGGACCATTGAAGATGACGTTTCCTGCGGCGCTTTTCCCGGATCCGGTTTTACCAATCAACAGCAGATGAAGATGTTCGTCAACATCCTCTCCCCTAAACACTGTGTTCTCGAAGCTCTAAAAAAGCACAGAACAACACAATGTCAGTTTAAACACATAGACATGCTTATTATATTAGTAAATGGTTTCTTACCTGATACTTCACGCTCATTTTCACCAAAATTTCACTAAACAGCAAAAGAAAACATTGCCGGTTTAGTACAAATAATTAAGCATGGAATATCGACATAATTATTGCATTTGATTTCTGTAAATTACGCATTATTACTTAACATTATTTATCACATTAATACACACTCTAAACAATTCTGGGTAAAACAACCCAATGTTGGGTCAAATATGGACTTACCCAGCAATCGGGTTGCTTTAACCCAGCGATTGGGTTGTCTTAAGCAAATATTTAACCCAACCACAGGATTAAAACAACCCAATCGCTCGGTTAGTCCATTTTTGACCCAGCATTGGGTTAAAACAACCCAACATTTTTTAGAGTGCAGTATACATGCTTTAATAATATAAATATAATCATCAAAATTGAAAGAAATCCAGAAAAACTCAACAGAGGAAGCTGTACAAATTATATTTTACTCATGTTGAAGTTTCAGAATTATAGAGAAAATGCATTGTAGACCAAAATATTCATAAATTAACTATTTTTCACTTATTAATCATGCAAATTCAACTGCATATGGTAGTTATAGTCAATCTAACACTTAAGACATATAACCTTCCATAAACTTCGCATTAATTTTTAATTTTATTCTAATGTACTTGACGTATATTTGATTATTGTTGGGGTCTGCATTTGAAAAATGATCATGTCAGTCTCAACATACAAACAGTGACTTTATGTTCAGCTGTTTCATAACATGTAGTAGGTGTTCAATATTTGCATTCAAGCATGTTAATTAAGTATTATTGTGCGTTACAATCTTTTTAACATTATCTTTTTAAAAGACAGTGACAAAATCTAACAAAAATACGTCAAATAGGTTAAGTATGAAGTGTGAGTGTTAGGTTGTGTTTACCCAAATCCGACAGCATATGGGCATAAATAGCTAACCATTAAAACAGTTCTGTAACATGCCCTAAGTAAATTAATTAACATGCATTCAGTACAACGAGTTTGTTAAATATTTACAGGAATACATAAATTAAACTTACACGCTCACTAAACAGTCGAGGTAAGATGTCTTCTGTCAGAAATGAGCTTCAACAAAATGTACGTATTGAAAAGTTACTTTCACTTTCTTATTGAATCCTGTCATGATGTTTTTGTATCCAATCCCGACTGTACTTCCTGCTCTACTTCCAAGCCGCCTGAAGGCTTCGAATCTGGCAAGCGGAAACCGATGTCGAGTCGTCCATATTTTTTTTTACGGTCAATGGGTTTGAGCTATTGTCTGCAGGACATCAGCTCTCTAGGACCGAACTTGCCTACCCCTGATATATAACCTTAAACATTTTTCACATTCAAAGTAAATTTTTGAACTCTTTTTTGAGAATGTATGTGTCCTTTTTAAAACCATTTGCATACATTAATTTAAAAGTTTAATTAATGGAGCAAAATAGTTGCAAATCATGTAATATTCCTGTTTAAAATGTGTATGTGTACTATTAATAAAGTTGCTCTAAAATGTCATAATAAAAGTCTAAATAATATAAAACCCTGAAACTCCTCCATTATGAACAAACAAAACAACCAATGCAAATATAATATTGATTGATTAAGTATTGAAATGATGCTCAGGTGCGCATTATCAATATTCATGATGAGCTGGCAGCAAATTTATGTCATTTCATTCTGTCATTAATTTTTATGTCAGGGTTTTGTTGCTCTCGCTGAGGTTCAAGTCAAGAGTCTCATCATGTTTTATTACATTTAATCGAGCGCCTCCTGGAGGAATACATCAGCAGACATACAACTTTACATCATTTAAAACATTATTTGTAAATGTGCATTATTGTTAAGATCACTATTCTTTATCTGCATAAATATAACAGAAACAGAATAATACAACCGAGTTTCACAAAAAAATAAATAAATAAAAATAGTTAAATTATCATCTTAAAAATAATCTATGGATTCACGTAGTAGTCCTATTTCCGGTTTCCTCCCAAGCGCCAAGCGGAAGACAGTCGTCACAGATCGCTGAACTTCAGTGGTGAACGCGAGATAAGTTACAGCAGGGATCATTTTTGTGTTTTCATTTCCAACAGCCAAAAACAAAATCGACGACAGCGTTTCCAAAACTTTCCAAAAGAGTAAAACATAGAGTGATGTTTTAGCAGTCAAAAGAGAAGTCACCTTCACTCCCTCAGCATCTTTTAGAAACACTCACTGCAGTGTTTACTAGTGTTTGTAAGGTGATATGAAGGCAATATAAACACAGATAGTGTTACACATGTACGTAACTGATTGGAGATATGTGTGATGATAATAACTAAGCGTGTCATCAGTCTGTGAATATTCATCATATGTTTCTCCTCTCGCATCCAACAGGAGGCGCTCGCGGGCGCGGCTCGGCGCTTCACAGGCTTTTCTGTCTCGTTGATTATTTTCCATCCGTTTTTTTTACAGTTACAGGTAAAATATGATACATATTGTGGAAGCTTGTCACTTAACTTGAATTTCTTGAATACAGCAACCCTGGGCTGCAGTACATACATGTACTACATGTACACAATTTCAGGAAACAAAGACCAAGGTAAACTTATGCGTTCTTCAACTAGTGTCAAAACAGTTATTTTCCCCAGATTTGCCAACAAAAACTACTCACAGTATGCAATATTTCACTCTTCTTCTATTAGTTTTTATTCAGGGCCAGAATTTATTTGAAAACGTAAGACCAGGGAAAATTAGTTGATTCATGATGTTAGTCTAACTGAGGATTCAAACACAAACAGATGCATATCCCAGTTCAGTCACAGAGTTTTCCGACATTTTAAGAGTTATTGTCATTGGCTTATGAAACGATGAAGAAAATGTCTCTGAAATTAGTTTTTCTCTGTTTGTGGTTGGTGTTTTAATGACTTCAGTTGTTTCTGGTCTGGTACTGCATCATGTACATTTAATGAATTACTAGTCAGATGTTTGAGAGGATTAACATTCACTGTTATCCTCACATAGTCTACTAAAATAGCACAGGTCTGTGATTAATCTGGAAAACATCTGTTATGAACAAACCAGGGATGTTAACGATTAATCAGCGATCGATTAATTGTAGATAATACATTTATTCGATTACTTTTCAATCAACGATTAAGCGGGAACACGCGTGCGTGTCGCTCAACTACGAAACAGACACGAGGAAAAATTAAACGAGTTGCCAGAGTTACCCCTTCATCTTTACTATAGTTTGTGTGTGCATTCACAGCCTGTTGTTTTGTGCGGACGCAAGTTGTAATGTGCTTATTTTGTGTAGGCCTATATTTGTCCAATTTATCTCGTATATGATGCATTTTGTTTAAGAATTAGAGCGGTAGTAAAGCACGCCGGTGATAATGACTATTAATGGTTCTGTCATATAACATTATTAAAAAAAAAATCTATATTGTAATATAACATTGTGAATTTTTTGGGTTTAGTTGGCGCGTCTCTTCGTGTTGCTCCAAGAAGAGCACGTGCACAACATCCTGAATAGCACGCAATGCATTCTTATGATTTTGTGCAGATATAATTTGTTGTCTTATGTTTACATTAATGAGAACACTATTGTAGTAAATCACTGTGAATTCATTGCGTTTAGTTGTTGTGTTAAGCGCATTGTAAGAGCGTCCACACACTCTGATCAGAGGTGGTGACCAGCTGGTGACGTGAGGTGATACTTAATTTAAGTAAATGATCAATCGCATCAATTCATTTTACAATCATACTAGCCCTTTATTTAGACTAACAACCCTTCTCATTAATTTGCTGATGACATTCAATAGTAACTCTCGTCGTAGTCTATGAGGTGTTATTATCAAACATTCTTCATATGTGCCTACACACTTTGTTCTGATTAGTGAAAAGATTATGTATTTAATTGAAGGCTACAAGAAGTGTTTGCAAAGCTTTAATTTGTGAAAAACTGTTCTTCAGGTGTGTTTGGTGATGATAAAGTCAGTGTCAGTGATGGACTCTGATTTTAAAAAAACTGATGAAAAACACTTTAACAGCAGATATTAACGTAATTAATGACAGCATGTATATGATGATGCTCTTGATGGGAGATTCAGATTCAAAGTGAAGGTGGGCAAACAAGCTTGATCTCTGACCATCACAAACACCAGATTCACAGAGATGGGAATGTTTTTGACCTCAGCATCAACTGTATGACAACGTTTTTCAGTCTCAATGTCAATGGTGGGTTCATTAATTAACTTTACATGTTTTTAATTTTCATTTAAAGATGCAATTATTTATGATCTGTTGTTTATGATATTATTCATTTGACATTTACTTTAGTAAACACTCATAAAGTTATTTTAAAGTCTTATTCTGTGACTAACCCTGTTTGTGTTTGTTCTCTGTGTGATGAAGAGAAGTCGGTGTTGGTGACTGAGGGAGATTCAGTCACTCCAAACAGATTCATTCAGTGACTCCACTTCAGGCACTCCTGATCTTACTGAAATGAAGGATTTTTATCAGATTCTGTGGATGTTTGGAAATGAAAACGCTTTAGTAGCTGAAATCAATCTACTGGACAAAATCAGAGCTGTTTATGATGATGGTCTTGATGAGAGATTCAGAGACAGACTGAAGCTGGACAGTCAATCAAACTGGATCTCTGACCATCACAGACACCACAACTGATGGACTCTATGGAGCAAAGCCGTCATCAATAACATTCATAGTTGGTAAATGGTGAGTAGAGATTATATGCCATCAAATATATTATTTACTTGCATATTGATTTGTTTAATCATTTTATAGTTTGAGATCACAGACACATTCACTCAACAAAATGCTCTCATGTTTTCCAGATTGTCTGCCTGTTCCTGTCATCAGCACAGACTGAGCTTTATCATCGTCAGGATCTCATCCCAATCCCATCAGCCACCAGACTCAACATCTGGACATCACTCAACTCTGTAACACGTGCAGGTACGGCAGCGCGGCTGATTTTAGTTGATGTATTTGTAGTATTTGTGTCCCCTTCAAAAATTGCCCTTGAAAGTGTTTTGGTTTATATTATGCTGGAGTTTGTTTATCTCATTGTTGAGTAAGTCATCATTTAGAGTTTTTTTTTTTATAAGATGAAGAAAAGTTTAATTAAGGTAAGTAATACCTTAAAGTATTACTTTAAGGTATTACTTAAAACTTTCAAGTTATTTTGCTCAAATTCACTAAAATACCAAACTTTACAATCAAAAACAAAAGATCTCATTATGAACTCTTATGAACATTTTCCATCACAATTCCCCATGACCAAATCTCTCTGGTAACCAAATGTTTTTTATCTTAACTAAAAACTACATTTACAGTTTACTGTGTGTGGACACACGCACACGCACACAACACATCAACCAAATTGAGAGCAAGAGTGCATCCATCAATGAGCTTCGTTCGGTTACAGGGGCTGTCTGCAGCACTGTCTTTTTGTTTTAAGAAATCAGCAAGTGTGTTTTTGGTTGTGAGGGAAAGATAAACGTGTTCAGCTTCCCAAATAACCCAGCGTTAAGGAAACAGTGGATGCAGTTTGTTTTCAGGAGTGTCTATTCACACTTAGTGCAAATAGCGTGCCTTGTTGGCAAGTGCTATTCGCACTAGCTCTGCCTAATGATGCCTGGCTGTGCCAAACAAGATAAAAAAAAAGCCCTATAGTTCAATGCCCTCAGTGGCGCAATCAGTAAAGCATATGCGTGGCTAATGGATTACTGTTTTGTCGCGGTCAACATGGCTTCGAATCCACCTTTTGCAAAGCTTGCTCTTCTCTCTTTTTTCATCACAAATCACATCGGAAAGGCATTTATTTTCAATAAAAAATTAAGAAAATGTTGTAAACGTTGAAATAAAGTGCCATACAAAATGTTTAATAATAATAAAAGCATTTATTAGTTAGGGTTAGGGTTAGGTGTAAGGAGGGCTTTGTGTTCCTTTAAGGCGGCATCCATTTAATATTTCAAATAAAAATAATAATTCACACTCTTTATTATTGCATCCTGTTAATTTACAACAATACTGAGGTGCACAGTACATTTATGTACACA